>NW_025999589.1:0-118186 GCF_019419815.1 Pyrus x bretschneideri | reverse complement strand
AATACACGATAAGCAAAATATTAATTTTATAACCCTAAAAAAATACTATAATAATTATATATATATATATTAATTTAACAATTTTATACCCCTAAAAACTATAATAATTATATATATTAAATTAAATATTAAAAATTGGTGACCATCGGATCGGTTTAAATATACATACCATTAATTTCTTAAGTGTTATACGTACAAAATAAATAAATTTAAATCTACTTAATAAATATATATATACACACACACACACCATTGAACTTGATGAGATACGAATTTTACGAAACTAATTTCAACGATCCAACCATCAAACTTGTTTGTATATGCTTCGAGATCGCATTAGCAAAAAATCACAAAAAACAAACATTCAGAGATCAAGTAACGAGATAAAACTTTTCGACGGTTATCAACGAAAAATCATGATTTAACGGTTATTTTAACTCTGATTTTGATGATTTTTTACAGCTACACTCCTTGACCCTATATGAATACAATGAATGAACTTGATCTTCAATTTAAAATATTTATACTAGTGGATACCACAAAATCTTATGTTATACTTGGTGAAAGTATGAATAAACTCTGAAGTGTTAGTGAATCTATTGTTTTGATGGGATACGCATTCTACGAAACTAGTTTCAACGATCCAACTATCAAATATGTTTGTATATACTTCGAGATCGTATACACCAAAAATTGCAAAAAAAAAAAAAACATTCAGAGATCAAGTAACGGGACAAAACTTTTCAACGGTTATCAACGAAAAACACGATTTAATAGTTATTTTAACTCCGATTTTGATGATTTTTTACAGCTACACTCCTTGACCCTATATGAATACAATGAATGAACTCGATCTTCAATTTAAAATATTTACACTAGTGGATACCACAAAATCTTATGTTATACTTAATGAAAGTATGAATAAACTCTTTAGTGTTAGTGAATCTATCGTTTTGATGGGATACTCATTCTACGAAACTAATTTCAATGATCCAACCGTCAAACTTGTTTGTATATGCTTTGAGATCGCATATGCTAAAAATCGCAAAAAACAAACATTCATAGATCAAGTAACGGGACAAAACTTTTCGACGGTTATCAACGAAAAATCATGATTTAGTGGTTATTTTAACTCCGATTTTGATGATTTTTTACAACTACACTCCTTGACCCTATATGAATACAATGAATGAACTCGATCTTCAATTTAAAATATTTACACCAGTGGATACCACAAAATCTTATGTTATACTTAATGAAAGTATGAATAAACTCTTAAGTGTTAGTGAATCTATTATTTTGATGGGATAGGCATTCTATGAAACTAGTTTCAATGATCCAACCGTCAAACATGTTTGTATATACTTCAAGATCGCATACACCAAAAATTGCAAAAAACAAACATTCAGAGATCAAGTAACGGGACAAAACTTTTAGATGGTTATCAACGAAAAATCACGATTTAACAGTTATTTTAACTTCGATTTTGATGATTTTTTACAGCTACACTCCTTGACCCTATATGAATATAATGAATGAATTCGATCTTCAATTTAAAATATTTACACTAGTGGATACCACAAATCTTGTGTAATACTTAATGAAAGTATAAATAAATTCTAAGTGTTAGTGAATCTATTGTTTTGATGGGATACGCATTCTATGAACCGTCAAACTTGTTTGTATATATGCTTCAAGATCACATACACCAAAAATCGTAAAAAACAAACATTCAGAGATCAAGTAACGGGACAAAATTTTTCGACGGTTATGAACGAAAAATCACGATTTAACAGTTATTTTAACTCCGATTTTGATGATTTTTTACATCTACACTCCTTGACCCTATATGAATACAATGAATGAATTCGATCTTCAATTTAAAATATTTACATTAGTGGATACCACAAAATCTTATGTCATGATGATCGATGAAAATTGAGGATTTTGTAAAAGGAATAACATGCAAGCTTTGAGTTCCATTGGCAAGGTTTAAAATTTTGAGAAAGGCTTCACAACCTTGAAAACAAAAACTCTTTCATTTTGCATATCCTTTCACATTTAATATTTTGTAATAAAGTAGTAGTGTATGGTTGTTTGTTTAGGTGCGATTAAAGTTGTTATATAGTCTGATCGTAAGTTGTATTTGTAATAGGACAAGATATAAGTAGTATGAGAGTGTTCGAGTGATTATAGGACTCTTACATGAACAGTTGAAGAGTGTTTAAAAGGGATTAGGACTCTTTAATTCAACTGGAGATCGGATAAGATAAAGTTCACAACAACTACCTTATCTCTTTGGTAGTGTTTCACTCCAACTAGGACTCCTCTTCATACAATTCCTTGTCTTTCAAGCCTTAACTTCAATTCCTCCATATTTTTG
Organism: Pyrus x bretschneideri; assembly: GCF_019419815.1. Lineage (NCBI taxonomy): Eukaryota > Viridiplantae > Streptophyta > Magnoliopsida > Rosales > Rosaceae > Pyrus > Pyrus x bretschneideri. Next base: position 115,803 of record NW_025999589.1, on the reverse strand, counting down.
CACAAGTTTAGCACTCTTTAAACTCCAAAACATCCAACCGTTGTGAAATTGGTACTAGGTGGTGGAATATCCTGAAATTAAAAACAGAGTCTGCTAGATCTAACTAGTCAAACTCGCTAGTCAGCTAAGCACATAACCGTTTATCAACCAACACATGTCAAGTAATACAACTTAGGTTACTAGAAGATATTCTAGTCAACTGTAGCCTAGTTTATTACTTAGTGGTACGTTGTGTGAATATGGTTGAAGTCATTATAATAGTTAGCAAGACTAGGGATGCATGTGGCAAATGCTAATAAATGAGATATGAGACAAGAAATAAGTAACTCTAAACACAAGATATTTTGGCCTGAAAAACTTACCTCTAGGTTAAAAAAACGTGGACTTCATGGAGTACAATCCACTAGTGCAAATAAGATTGATACAAGGTACCACATCAAGCTCATTTCTTAGATCTAATCTATGAAGTAGCTTTACCTTTGTGCAATCTTACTTTGCATGAGATGGAGACCTATTAGGTCTTCATGAGGAGGCAAATCCAACCTGAACTCTTCTGCTTATGGCACCAAAAGCAACACATCCAATGCAAAATGATATGTTGATGATATAAATTTTGGATTCAACCAACAAGTTAGATTCTCGAATCAATTAGTTTTAGAAGTCAGATTCTCCAATCAATTAGTTGAAGTAAGAGCCCCATGCGAATCCAAAGAAAAACTTGGTCTTAAATGAGGATTTAAAACTTAATCTAGACCAAGAAAAGAATGCGAACCTATTTATCAATGATTGAGTATTTAATGTATAAGGAAGGTTTGGCAGTTAAGGTTCCATAAATGAAGAAGGGGGAAAGCTCAAAAGTTTTAAATGCACTCTAATTCTCTAACCATGTAATCTTGACAACCACCAAAAAATGAAACCCTAGCATTTATTTTCCCAAAATGGCTTGTTTGTTTTTAGCCACCAAGTACAAGAACCACTTGTCAACCCATAATACAATTTGGGTAGATCAATGGTTAAAAGCTGGCTACCAGAAAAAAATGTGTCAGTCAGCCTATATGGGTAGTCTTAATTTGCATGCCCATCCCATAAGAAATTGATGAACAAAACTGATGAGACAACTAAGCTAGTCAGAATATAACAAGAATTTTAGACATGAAATGCATATGCATGAACAAATCTTTGAGGTGATGTGCCACATCCTTGAACACTTATTCCCATCAACAAAAGCCCTTAAGGAAATATTCTAAAGCCTAAATAAAGCATGTGTGGTACAATTACAATGTTGACAAGGAAAGCTAAATATAAAAGACTAGACTCCACAATCACTCCCTTTGGCTTTCCTTGACCAAATACCCCAAGCCTACAACTAATTTCACTCATGCATGCTTAAGAGAAGAACCAAGGAATGAAACCTGCATAACAACTTTTGACACGAACAAGTAAAATTTATCATGGGTAAAGTAACTACTGTTAGCGGAACAACAATCAGAATCAATTAAATTAATGGAAATGTAATTTCTAACACAAATAACTATACTTACGAAATATATATATGAATATAATCACAAGGAATAAAATTACAAAAATGCAATGAACTAACAAATTTTGCAGATAGAGGCTTGCGGATTTGCAATGTCCTCAAAATAGAATTTCGCCCCTACTCAGTGCTTGTAGTTGTTTAAGTGTCTGCTCCACTAGAATTCAACTGTCTATGATCATAGTTTCAGCACCGAAACTTTGATTCTGGCAAACTTTCGTGTGTTTCTCTCTCAAGAAAGATGTATGCAAATTGGCATCTTTGATACAAGCGTATGTTAGAAATATATAAGCGGAAAGATGTCATTTCACAACAGATCTAACTGTTTGATTCAAATTCAAATAGCCACAACTGTTTGAAATAATTTGAAAGTTTAAAAATTATTAATCCCTAATAAAATGTTTAACCAATGAATGTTTTAATATGAAAAAGGAACGTAATCGGGCCCGCGATACCTTTTCGGAAAGGAAATGATGCCACGAGCAATAATCATCACTTTGCCATTAGCACGATGGATTTTATCTAAGATTGTTTACTAGTCCAAAAAAGCATTTAAAGTTTTGAAACGAAAATTGAACTTTTCATTTCACATCCCTTGTTTGTTCCAGATACTTCCAAACCTTTCTAGGGTTGAAGTTTTAATTCAAACATTGTTCTTTAACACCAACAGTTGCAAGGTATAAAACACATGGAATTTTAATTTTAATTTTCTCCTCATATTGTCATGTTAAGGCAAAGTTAAGGCAGAATATCACCAAATATAGCACAAAACTGGAAATGGTTCAAGCCCAACTAAGAGAATTGAACTCCCCTAGAAATGGTGCTCTCCATATAAACGAACTCCCCTAGAATCCAAGACCACGGTTTGAAACATGCAATAACAAGATTACCTTTAACGAGTTCACTTTTCTGACAAGGGACTATGACTCAGCAAAAAAGAAAGAAGTCCATTTACAACTAGTTATGTGCAAAAGTACAGAACAATGTACCCAAACTAAAGGGGAGAAACACTCTTAAACGATAAAGATCAAGATGACATTTGTAATCTTTGCACCAATAAACAACAACTAAACTACAATCCACAAAGCGAATAAAGAAAAAGTAGTTTGAATATCAATACTTCCAAGATATATTGTTAATACAAGTGCTTGACAAAAGGACATGTAATGCAATTCTCAAAATACAACTTTGCAAGGGCATACAAAAGATAGTAATGCAGAGATGAACACTTGCTCATGATGCAACTATTATGTGTCAAGGTAAGGGAATAGAATTGGTGATAGCCATCCTAAAATCATAGAACCAATCACTTAACCTTAAATGAAATTTCAAAGTTAACCAAACTTTTAACAATCCATTGACCTTAAGAAACAACACTTCCTACATAATATGAACAAAAAACAAGATTCGCAAAAAGCAAGGCATAAGTCTTGAGACAAAAGAAGAAATAACTTTGGTGAAAAAATGAGTGAGACACCATTTTGTGAGATGCGAAGGTCATTGGAAGATAAGGTGAAATTTTGATGAGCCACCATTTGTTCAGAATTTTGGATTCATGACATGCAGAGGGGATCTTGAAGCACAAACACATGACATTGCATGGAAGGTCACTTTTGATGGGATTTTTCTATTTTTGATTATATAATTATATGATTTCTTTTAAGACACCCCTTTCTTACAACCTCCCCCCCCCCCCCCCCTTCCCTTTTCCTCCTCCTCCTCTTCTCTTTTTTGGTTTTGATTTGGAAAGAGGACAAAAAAAAAGATGAGAATTAACACTTGGTTCGAATTATAGAGTAAGTAAAGTTCACTGGGACTTCGAATCAAGCTGCGCTGGCCGACACTTGGAAGGTGACGAAGCCATAAAATGTAGTGATGTGGAAAATGTGAATAAATTTAAGCCTAAAAGTGCCTAAATATAAAAGTGCGTTGGCGAGCGAGAATGAACCCATTTCACACGTGATGTCAGAGCATAAGTAAAGTACAGTAAAGTGGATAAGGATTATACCCTCAGAGGTAGCCACCTATATTGATAGTCGTCAAAAATCCTCGTCGATACAAACGTTCTGCAGCTAAAACCAGGAGGGGCGAAAAACAAGGGTGAGTGGGCCTGAAAATACAGAAAAAAAACCTTTCTGAAACATTGTAACCCCTCATCATAAAACAAGTGTACTTTTCAAAATATCATACTACGTATAAGTATGAAAATCAAATGCATACCAAAGGTACGTCCAGAAGTATGCCACAACAGATATTCTCAACAACAATATAGATATGATTATGTGCTATAATCTATACTAACATGTCGGTCGGAATCACCTAATGTGACTTGTACGACTGCACCTATAACTCATCAGTCATATGCTAACACATGAGTCAGAGTCACCTAATGTGACCTGCATGACAGACTAGGTGTAATAATAAACACTCTAGTGTTACGATCATGTGAAGCTTGCACTATGCGCAGTTACCTACGAGTCGGAACTACCTATTGCAGTTTGTACAATAGGCTAACACCTACTTGGATCTAAGGCGAGCGTGCGATGCTGGGAGGTGAACATAGACGTGAAGACTAGCCTGGCCTCGGCTGAGCACTCACCTGGACTTACCTGCGTGTCCCATAGAATTACTTAGCATTTCTTAATAACATAGTATTTATGAGCAGGTAAAATGCATATGAATATGCCATGATCAAATATAAATCTCAACCACCACGGCATTATCATAAAAGTAAGTAAAACGTGGCATAACATGCATAAATCAACTTAAAAGCATTTGTGGAAACTATCAATTACACACACACACACACACACACACACACACACACACATATACTATAAAAAGGAAAAGACCCACTCACTTGGAGTCCGCGCTACAACTCCCTAGCATGAATATTAAGGCATCTCGAATGATCGACGCCTAGAACAATTATCAAATCACATTTCAGAATTCTTATCGATAGAACACGTAACTTACATAAAACACATCCCCAAGGACGTTCTAGAATGATTTGAATCTCATTGACCAAAAGTCAACCGTCGGTCAAAGGTCGACGGTAGGGTCCATAACTCTACGCAACTCGATTCGGAAGATCCACAACTCAGATTTCTGATCTATGACTTCCCAAAAGTTTCAATAAGCTTCTAGAACAACATCGTAAAGTTTCGAAATGATCCAACGGTCGGATCTCCGCCAATTGCTAAAATTAAGTGATGGGCGACGTTTTAATTTACTAACTTACAATTCAATTCGGGAAGATCCGTACGTCGGATTCCCAATCCATAAGTTTCTAATATCCTCAAATATTACGTACTATAATGTATTAAAGTTTGGTGACGATTTCTTTCAAAACTATGTTCAAACGATGAGATTTCATCAATCGAACTTCACCAATGGAATTGGGGTATCAAACTTAGCTTAGGAAGGTCAAGGGGTGCCTCGACCCACGCGCCGCCGCACACGGTGTTCGGCCACCCCGACTCGTCGGAAAAATCAACTATTTTTAAAAATTCTCAAATTTTACAGGAATGAAGATCTCAATGAGTAGAGCAAGTTTTGTACCTGTAGCCAAGTCCAATTTGGCCAGAAAAAGCCTCAAATCATCCTCGAACCGCCGGAAACCTTAGAAAGGGCGGGATTCGATTCGACACCATTGCTGTTCCGACACCCCTGCTAGTGTTTGAGCCTTGCTTCTGGGTTCAAGGGGAGTCAACTGGAGGTGGTGGTCGAAAGAAATTGTTGCAGGAAGGCGGATTCGCCATCGTGCACCCACAAACCTGTATGGTTTGTTCTTCGTGATACGGGGCCAAAACCCCATCACTCTTGGGTGAAAAATGGAGAGGGGATGATGGTGATTGATTTCCAGGTGGTGGAAAACCTTGGATCGCCAAAAAAAAATGGAAATGTAGTCGGGTCGCGTTGGTCTGTGGGGAAGAAACAGGTTATGAACCAGTCAAAGGGATTCGATGCTCCTCCATTCTCTCATTTCCCCTCCTTTCTCTCCTCTCTGGTTGGTCACTCTCTCTTCCTCTTCTTTTTGGTTGGGCAGCAGCCCTCTCCTTTCTCTTCTTTGATTAGGTAGCATCCCCTCTGCTTTCTCCCTTCTTTTTTCTTTCTCTTCCATCCAATAATCTCCCTTCCATCATTTCTCACAAATCAAATTTTTTTTTAAAATAATATAATAAATAGGAGAAATATATAAAATAACAAATAGTAATCTTTGCAAAAGTACTTTTCGGATTTGTAGTTCCGTGAAACTTTAACCGTAGCTTTGATTTTGATTTTGCTTGCGCTTATGCGTACGTATCGTTGAGTACTTCTGGAATACGGTAAAGTAATAGTTCATACGCGTCATGAACTAACGGTCAACAAAAGTCAATACCCTCACCTCATTTTTGTAAATTCACATTTTTAAAATTTATAAAACTTAAAATTAGGGACATGTTGTCACAACTAGCATTCAATTAGAACCAAACCAAATTTAATTTCAAGATCACCTCAAAATTTGGATGAGTGGGAAAATAATTTTTTAACCTTTCAATGAGAACCTTTGACATTATAGTGAATAATTATCCAAGGTTAATCCATATATTACTAACAATGTATGCCAGTTAGGAGATGCATATAGAGAGAAAGTATAAATAACTGATGAATTAATTGACATGGAAGAAGCATGCATAGAGACAAGATAGTCTCATAAAGCTTGGAAGCAAAGTTATTCAACCTATTTAATTTACAGCATAACAACCAATAGACCGTCGAAGATTTTCGTGTTTTTAATTATCTAGAGTTTTAGTGAGGATATCAACTAGCTGTTTTTCAGTTGGCATAAAGTTTAAGGTAAGTATCTTACCTTCCACTAGATCTCTAACGAAGTGATGCTTTATATCAATATGTTTGGTTCTTGAAATTTGGACAGGGTTCTTAGAAAAATGTCAATTGCACTCATCACAATAAATAAGAAAAGTGGATTGAGAAATACCATAGTCACTGAGCATTTGTTTCATCCACATCGACTAAGTGCAACAACTTCTAACAACAACATATTTAGCTTTAGTAGTAGACAACAAGACATAGTTTTGCTTTTTACTATGCCAAGCAACCAGATTGTTCCCAACATAGAAAGACCCTCCAGAGGTACTTTTTCGATTATTAATACACCCAGCTCAATCAACATCACTAAATCCAACCAGATTTGTGTTGGTGTCATGAGTATATTACCCAAAATCAGTAGTCCCACTCATATATTTGATAACTTTCTTGAAAGCCAATAAATGAGACACTTTGGGACAACTTTGAAACCGAGCACACACCCCACTGCAAAGGCAATATCAAGTCTAATGGCTGTAAAATAAAGTAGGCTCCCAATCTTGCTTCTATACAAGGTTTGGTCAACATCCTTTCCACTTGAGTCCTTGTGAATTTTTTTCATATGTACTCATTGGTGACCTAGCAACTTTTGATCATTCAAGACCAAACTTCTTCACGAAATTCTTGGTATGCTTGGCTTGAGAGATAAAAATGCCATCATTTTCTTGTTTTACTTAAAGTAAAAGAAAGTAATTTAGTTCACCAACAAGGCTCATTTCAAACTCACTTGTCATCATATTGATATACTATTTTACACGAGAGTTCGAGGTGGAGTCGACAACAATATCATTCATCTACACTTGATCAATCACAACATGAGACTTCACCTTCTTTACAAACAATGTCTTATCAATTAAGCCACAAGTATAACCGTGAGCGAAGATGAGAAGACAATCTGTCACTCTATGCACATGGGGATTGTTTAAGGCCATAAAGGGCTTTCCTTAGTTTATACACCCCACTAGGATTATGAGGATCCTCAAAACCCTTTGTTTGTTCCACATAAACTTCTTCATTGGGATACTCATTAAGAAATGCAATTTTAACATCCATTTGAAACAATTTGAACTTAAAATGGAATGCAATAGCACAAAGAAGTTTGACAGATTCAAGACGAGCAACTGGAGCCAAGGTTTCATCAAAATCCAACACATTTTAGTTGAGAGTATCCTTGTGCAACGAGTTTGGCCTTATTTCTTATTACATTTCGTGACTCATCACACTTGTTCTTCTATATCTATATAGTACCAATGACATTAGTGTTTGATGGACAATTGAAAGAGACTAGACTTCATTCCTCTCAAATTGATTTAGCCCTTCTTGCATGGCCAAAATCCTTTTCCTTATCAATTAAGGCACCTTTGATGTTCTTGGGCTCAATCTGGGAGACATAGCAAACATAGACAACTTCATCTGCTATCTGTCTCCAAGTTCTAACACCTTTGTCAACATGACCCATAACATCTTCATCTCGATGACTTCTAGCCGATTTTGGCTTATCCTTGAACATGATATAGGAATCTTGGTCAGTGCTTGATTGACTGTCTGTGTCACTTTCTAACATCTCACCTGACTCAACAAAAGTATCACTGTTATCCTCCGAGGGAGGAGAGAACAAATCAACATTTTTGTCATCAACTTTAACATTTATGGATTCCATGATGGTATTTCTTCGAAGATTGTAAACCTCATAGGCCCAGCTTGTGTTGGAGTACCACAAAAAGATCCCTTTATTACTCTTAGTATCAAATTTGGCTAGTGTTCACGATCTCTCAAAATATAGCAAACACTTCCAAACACTCTAAATTACTTCAACATTGTTTTTTTACCTCTCCAAAGTTCATAAGGAGTCACATCATTGCCTGGCTTGAGAACCACACAATTTGAGATGTAGCATGTAGTATTCACGGCTTTGGCCTAGAAATGTTTTGCAAGATTCTTGCTATTCAACATCTCCCTAGTCATCTCAATCAAAACACAATTTTTTTCAACAATCCCATTATGTCAAGGAGTGATTGGAGCAAAAAATTCATGTTTGATGCCATTAGTTGAACATAATTCATCAAATTGAGCATTCTCAAATTCAGTACCACGATTAGTCCCAAGTATACCTTGAGTAGTCATCAACAATTACCATAATATATTTCTTCCCTCCAATGGATAGTGTCTTGACAAGACCAACAAGATCCATATGCACTAATTGTAGAGTCTTGAAAGTCGTAATGTCAGTCATTCTCTTGTACCCAATTTGGTCTGTTTTCCTAACTGACATGATCGATAAACATAGGAGTTGGTGATAAAAAGATGAGGTAGACCACTTACGGCTTCACAATTAGACTATTTTTGTAGATCTTTGAAGTTTACATACCCGCCTTTTATGCCACAATACACTTGTTTCATCAATTGCTTTGTTACCCATGGGAACTTAAGCAATAAACACATATAATGCACTACAATGACCATAAGAATGAGTACTCAAAAGAGAAGTCACCAATTTTAAGCATCTAAAATGTAACATTTGTCTCTAGATCTTTGGAAGAACCAGCATGTTCTTCCCATTTTTGTCCATAATTCGACAGCCTCTCTTGGAGAAGTAGACCTTATCCACCACTTCATCAAACAACTGGCTAATACTAATGAGGCTTGACTTCAAACCTTCTACATAACTAACATCCTTAAGGTGATGAAGACCAAGAATATTGACAACACCATTACTACTGATGTGAGGCTTACGTCCACTATCAAAAACTACACCACCACCACTAAAAGGGGAAAGAGATAGAAAGTGTGGAACCAAGATTTTCTGGGCCCATGGCATGTGGAAAGAATAATCGAAATGTTCAAAGCCCATGTAGCGTAGTCCGGTAGGATAAGTTTATGCCTATTAATAATATTACTTGTCCCCTAGGTAATTAAGGAAACCCTAATTAAAGTCAAATTAGGATATCTTAGACCATCTCCAAAGGAGATGCAAAAAATGCCACATAGACTTATAACGGTAACAAAGGACGTACCACTCACTCCAACCGAGACATCAAAGATGACATAGAAAAGAAGGCTAAGCTTACATGGACAAATAAATGTCAAATTTAAAGTTACCTTCAAATTTGACTTTTGTTATGTCCAAAGGCATTCCACTTGCCTTACCTTAAATGCAAGCATATTTAAATATTATTTTATTATTTTTAAACCAACAACAACCCAACTTTTATTATTTTTGTTAAAAAAAAACATAAATGAAGCAATAAATGTTGATATATCGGGTGGAAGGAAAATATTGACAATATGTCAAATTGCCAAGTTAGCCATCAAATTTAAATTTGATGTTTTGAATTTGATGTCTCATTTGGAGATGCTCTTAGGGATTAGGCAACATAATCATAAGGGTAAATTACACAAACTACCTCAACTATAGGTCGAACCACAATCTCATACCTCATTTTTAGACATTGCAATGTCATACATCAACGTACACATTAGTTGCAATGTTAGACCTCTGTTAAAAAATATGTCAATTTGTTTGTAAACTGTTGACATGGCAAACACAGGACCCACTTTCTTGCTTAATTGGATTAAAAAATTAAAAATTCTCTCCTGATTCAGTTCTCTGTTGCCTTTCTCCCAATCTATTCCAATGGTGTTGGCTCCTTTCTTCTCCAAAACCGCCATTTCCTTCCTTCTCCTCCTGCATCTCCACCTCTCTACCATGGCACTCCTCCCTTCCTATTCCTTCACCGCATTTCGCTATATCCCTGCCGCTACACCCTCACTGTCCTCTCCAAAGGCGAAAGCGTTGTCATCGTTGAGTCTGACAAGGCTGACATGGACATCGAGACCTTTTATGATGGTTTCCTCGCTGCCATTGTCATTGGGGAAGTTTTTTGGGCGATGGTTCTGCGTCGTTGGCCTCCATTCTTGATGGTGTTGTGATTTGCATTTTCTGGGTAGTCTTTGTGCTGCTTTTTTCTCAATAATTTCAAGGGCAATCATTGTTGCTTTGTGGTGTGGTGTGGTGATTGTGTTAGGTTTGGTGGCTGTGTTTTTTCCCATAACTAATTGTTTTTAATTACACAACAAAGCTTATTTACTCACTAAAGTTATGGAAGAAATATTTTATTTTTGACTGATTTTGATGGGCATAAGCTTTCATAGCAGATTCACTGCTTGTTCTATGTCCAGTTGTAAAGATGAAATCTGGAAGTCATGGAAGAACCTTCCACTTCGTGCAAATTGGATTCTCACCATAATCAAAACCCTAGGTCCCCAGAATCCCGAAGTGATAATTTTATTGGATTCCACTTCCTGAAATTAGGGATTTGATCTTTATTTTAGTATCAAATTATAATTTTTTATCAGATAAAGATCCTTTTTTGGATTGTTCATAGTTTGAATGGGTGGTAGTGATGGAGGAAGGAAGAGATGGAGATAGAGTTGGTTGATCGAGTGGGAAGGAAAGAAGGAGAAGATGAACAATGTTGGTGTAAGTAATTTTTTTTTTCAAAGTAATATTCAATGTTTTTTTATAAGGGATTTGATTAATTTTTTTTTTATCTAATTGGATGAAGGATAGGCCCCGCCTCAGGCCACGTTAGTGTTTAACAGAGAAATTGATGGACAAACTACCAGAGGTATGACATTGCAACAAATTCATAAGATGAGGTGCGACATTGTATGAGATTATGGTTCAACCCATAGTTGAGGTAGTTTAGTGTAATTTACCATAATCATAATTATAGGATGATTGGGTATCTTATTCTAGATTTCCTCGTAGACAGTCTTCCGATTTGATGAACATCTCTTCCTACAAGGACTCTCAAGATCCCTCTAAATACATTAGTCTGGGTATTTATTAAGGGGATACCATCACTTTATTATCTACAAGACTACTATAGACAAACGCATCTCCCTTTACCTATCTTTCTCTTAGACATATACACACTTATCCTATCCATGCATAGCATAGGCCCATACGCCGCCGTCTACGTGTAGACACGTCCATGGAGAACTATTGCCCAACGCCCTGTTATAGGCTATTAGTTAAGGATGGTTTACTCTATTCATTCATAGAATTACACCCATGGTTTGATTTTCCTTCTCGAAGATATGTAGGTAGACCTTTCTGGATTCAACCATACCCCCTAATCAACCTCATTCTCCCCTTACCACAGATCATGGGCTAGTCTAGCTGGATTCTTTCCTCTGTCCACGGATGTGCACGAATTTAGTTCCAACAATTGGTACTTTTATTGAGAAATAACTCATATTCCTCCTGACTAAATCACTCTACTATGAACAATAGCAATGCCCAGATAACGGTAGAATTTTCATGGTGCTGTGGCCGCACAAAAAGAAAAATTTGAAGACATACGAACACACTGAGCAACACAATCAGACGCAAGAGATTGTTTTACGTGAAGGGAAAATCATGACGACCAACGAAAAATCTTCTCTATTGGTTGTTCTCTTAATTGCAAGAAAAATCAACAATTTACACAATTCAACGATCGACAACCCTTTTTTCTAATACAAGTTATTAAGCAACAAAAGACGGAAAAGAACTGGAGGAGATGAATGAATACTTCATGTTCTGAACGTGATAGGAGCATATTCATGCGACTTAATTAGCTTGTTCTCGTGCATTTATGTTGTGTTTACTTAGTTATTTTAGTGTTTAAGACCACTTTTGTGTATTTTCAGATTATAAGGCCAAAGTGTGCAAGAAGATGCAAATTGGAGTTTTTTGGAGCAAAAGAGGAATGAATGAGTTGAAGACGTGAAGAAACGATGAATTCCTACTCCAACGATGATTTCCTACCAAAACGAGGATTCCTACCCAAACAAGGTTTCTTACTTGAAGTAGGAAAGTTAACCCTAGATTTCCCGTTTTGGTAACCTTTCCTAATCTTAACGTCCATATTTTCTAGCCACTTTGAAGTCCTTGTAGGCACTTTAGGACACAAAACGAAGGCCCTAGGCCCCTTAAACATCCTTGCCGTGCCCTTGTATCTTCCCCCCTTCCCTTGCCGTGCAAGGGAGGGCAATTTGGTCCCCTTTTATGCACTAAACCCTAACCCTTTTTTCTTGCAGCCACTCTCCCTTCTATTTCTAAAACTTAAACCTATTTCCCTCTCAAATCAACCCTAACCGCACCTTTTAATGAATTCCCTTATAATTTTCTGATTTAATTTCAGAAATTTGGGAGCCTTTGGTTTAATAAGCTAGGGTTTTATTTTCTATCAACCTATATAAAATAAATTGTAGCCGCACCCTAGGAATTCCATTCATTCATATTGAATCGGCCAATCATCCTAATTCTCTCCTAATTCACCCTAGCCGCTCACATTCATTGACTTTTCCATTTTTCCTCCTAAAATCCCATAAACCGTGGCCCTTATATTATTGACCATGAACCCTAATAAAAAAATATAAAAAAAAATAAATCAAGCCGTGCATTCCATTCCAGCAGCTTTTCTTCCATTCACTCTTCCAAACCGTGCATTCCATCACCTTTGATCCCATTTTTTATTCTCTTAAAAACCGTACCCTAATTCACCTTTTGTGCATGACAGCTGCAACCATTCTTCCCTAATTCCCAAGCCGTGCATTCCACTAACCAAAATTTCCCCCCCTAAGCCGTGACATCTCCCTTCCATTCCAGCGATCTTCCACATACAATCCAACCTTGCCGCAGCCATCCCCACACTTCTAGCCACCATACAACCCTTCCTCCATCACTCCACCACCTTGCCGCACTACCAAACAACCCTAAACCTATCTATAACCCAGAAATTCACCCAAAATCATCCAAAACCCAATCTGCCGCATCAAGGAGAAGAGGAAAGAGGAGCTTCGACGCGCATCAATTCACGTGGATTCGTTGGGCGTTCTAGGTGTAATCAATCCTTTGTGCTTTATGTTTAAATTCATTTGTAATTCTCTTTTTGTGAACATGAGAGGCTAAATCCCCCTAGTTAGCTAGGGGGTGATTCGAAACCATGTTTATGCTTGCAATATGAATTGATTACTTTTGGTTGGAATTTCATGAATGGTGAATTCAATTTGTTTAACTGCTTGATCGATAACTTATTTATGTATGTTGATTGAGAGTGCACGCTTAATTTTCATGCATGAATATGATGCTAGAATATAAGTGAATTTCACCTAATAGTTATGAACTTATATTCACAAGTAGTGGAGGTTGCTTATAAACAATCGCTTAAATGAATTCTTGGCCCTAGTTTCATGCTCATCATAGTAACGAATGCCTCGTCAACACTTATAGTTTTCATGATGCTTAATGATCTTTGATTGTATCTTTATTGTGCTTTTCATGTAAAGGACTTTTGGAGAATGTTTTGAATTGCGTTGCACTAACCCATCCAATTCATTAACTTAAGGAGAACTTGACGGTTAATTTAAGCGGACCTAATTAACCCGGGGTGTTGAGTTTCATAATTCATCGAAAGACCAACTGAAAATCAAAGTGTATGCAAGTGTGACATGTGTGGAGAAAAACCCCTTAGCTATTCCATCATCCATATTTTCATCAAATTTATATTTAGAATTTGCCTTAATTTTATAATCTGTGCATTTAATTTATTTGCGTCAAAACCTCAATCCCCCTTTACTTTAGTGTCTAATTTAGTTAGAAAGTGTCTTAGTTTGTGTTTATAAGTGTTTTGTATTCTTTGAGTCTTTTGATTTGTTTTGGTGTTTTATTATTTAGTTTTACATTCTTAGAGTCTAGTTTAGTGTTTTTAACGTTTGTTTTACGTTTTTGAGTCAGTTTCCAAGTGATTTAGTAATCCCTCCTAATCCCCGGTCTAGAACGATCCCTACTTGCATCTTTACTACAATTGTCACAAGAGGGTTTTAATTTGTGTGCTTATTTAGTTCGCATCAAATTTTTGGCGCCGTTGCCGGGGATTAGCAACTTTGCTAATCCCTTGGATTGTTATTTTCTGTTTAATTTAGTTTTTGTTAAGAATTCTGACCTTGTTTTGTTTTCCTTGTTTTAGGTACTAGTGCATGACTCGGAGTTCTCAACCGATTCGTGAGCATATCTCTGATTTTGACAACGATTTTGAGATGACTTTGAGACGGAAGAGGAAGCCACACGAACCAAGTCCACAAAGCCCAGAACCTGACCTCGAAGAACAAGTTCTAGAGGAGGAGGAAGAACCCACGGCAAGGATCTTTGAGGAACCACAAGTCATGGCCGTGGATACCCGGACACTCAAGGAGCTTTCGGCCTCAGGTTTGGATAATGCCGCACCCTTGTGCATTCAATACCCCACAGCTGCCCAAGGTAAGACGGATGAGTTTGAATTAAAGTCAAGTTTGCTTCATCATATTCCTAAATACCATGGCTTGTCCATGGAAGATCCTAACAAACATTTGAAAGAATTTGAAGTAGTTTGCTCTAGTATGACTCCCGTCACTGTTGACGGAAATATCTTGAAGATGAAGGCTTTTCCATTCTCTTTGATGGATAAAGCCAAAGATTGGTTATATGAGTTAGCTCCCGGCACTGTCACTTCTTGGGAGAGTATGAAGAGAGCGTACTTGGAGAAGTTCTTTCCAACTTCTCGCATCATCCTCCTACGCAAAAAGATAAGCGGAATCCAGCAAGAAGAAGGTGAGTCTTTTCCTACGTATTATGAACGATTTAAATCACTTGTTGCTTCTTGTCCACAGCATCAGATGAAGGAGGAGTTGCTCTTGCAATATTTCTACGAGGGTCTCCTACCTCTAGAACGTCAAATGCTTGACGCATCGGCGGGTGGAGCATTGGTGGACAAAACGCCCAGGGATGCCAAGGTCTTGATCGCTAACCGAGCGTTGAACGCTCAACAGTACGAAGGAGTAGGCCAAAGAGGACCCCCACGACAACAAGTACATGAGGTAAGTTCCACACCCGATATTCATTCACAGTTAGCTAATCTTACTTCCATTGTGTCTCAGATGGCCGAAGGAATGAGGATGCAAGGACCAGTGGTATGCGGGGTGTGTTCGATCCAAGGACATGCTTCTGAGAAGTGCCCACAACTCATAGAAAATGGTGGATGGGAAAGCGCCAACGCAATTGGGTTTCAAGGTCAAAACCAACCAAGGAACGATCCGTATTCCAATACCTACAATCCCGGTTGGAGAGACCACCCAAACTTCAAATGGAGGGAGCCCCAACAACCACAACAACAAGGAGGCTTTAGGCAACAACCCCCGGGCTTCTTCACCAAGCCATTCGCACCCACACAAGCACCTCCACAATCTGCCCAAACAAGTTCAGGTAACACTTTAGTTAATGATACACTTCTTAAGTTACTAACGAATTTGTCTCAGGGGCAAGAAAATCAAGCCAAAGCCATGCAAAACCAAGATAAGAGGGTGGAGCAATTGGAGAGACAAATTGGGCAAATTGCAGATTTTGTAGGGAAGTTTCGTGAGCAAGGCCAACTTCCTAATTCAACCATTCCAAACCCAAAGGGAGGGTTTGAAACGGCCAACGCAATCACCTTGAGAAGTGGAAAAGAAGTTGGCATTACATCCAAACCATCACCATCAAGCCCCGAAGAGGAGGAAAAACTGAGAATCGAAGAGGAGGAGATAGGCCAACCCACGGCAAAGGTGGAAACACCTTTGCCGCAAGTTTGTAGTGATCCAAAATTGTCTAATTTGGCCAAAAAGGGTAAGAATGGGTCAATTTCGGTACCTACTAATGTTTTTCCTTTCAATGTGCCTTTTCCTAGTAGGTTCATGCAAACGAAGAAAGAAGAAGCCGAGAAGGACATCCTTGAGACGTTTCGGAAAGTGCAAGTGAACATACCCCTTTTGGATGCAATCAAGCAAGTCCCGAGGTACGCCAAGTTCTTAAAGGAGCTTTGCACCACTAGGAAGAGGATGTCGACCAAGGAGGTGGTAAAGGTAGGTGAAAATGTCTCCGCCATATTGCAACGCAAACTACCCCCCAAATGCAAAGATCCGGGTAGTTTTACAATTCCTTGTGTGATAGGTAACACTAAATTTGAATCTGCCATGCTAGACCTAGGTGCTTCTATAAATGTTATGCCATATTCAATTTATGCATCTATGAACCTAGGAGTATTGAAAAATGATGGTGTAATCATACAATTGGCCGATAGATCTAATGTTTATCCCAAGGGAGTCCTTGAGGATGTTTTAGTGCAGGTCAATCATCTCATCTTTCCTGCAGATTTTTATGTCCTAGAAATGGAGGATTCGAGCGATGCTCCATCATTGCCACTCTTGCTAGGCCGTCCGTTCATGAAAACGGCCCAAACCAAGATTGATGTGGCCAAAGGAGCACTAACAATGGAGTTTGGTGGTGATATAATTAAATTTAATGTTTATGACTCTATTAAGAATCCTAACGATTGCCATTCTTGCTTTGTCATAGATGTGCGTAAGGACATGGGGCCGAAAGGATCCATACCTATCAAGAAGGATGTATCGGGAACCACCGCTGGAGAAGAACTTGGAGTGATTAGTCTACAACCACCCAATATGGCCGAAAGTAGCCATAGTAACATTATTGAAAGGGCTGCCATTTTTGAGCCCTCACCACACTATGTTTGTAAGTCTTCAATTCCAATCTCAATTCCTACTTCAACTAATAGGTTGTTACCTTCGTTGGTGCAGGAGCCCAATCGATATAAAGGTGGTGGGAGCAGTTATATGGATTGTCGGAACCGAAACACCACCATCAGGGAGGATCATTATCCCCGCCCATTCAGTGAGCCATACTACGTGAAATTTCAAGAAGTATACCGTGGAGGACATACCCCTCCATGCCGTGAGCCAGAGTGAAGATTAAAAGAAGGTTTCGTCCGGCTGGAAGACGTTAAAGCAAGCGCTACTTGGGAGGCAACCCATGCATTCAACAAAGGAAGACTTAGAAAGCACTCCAATTCCAGATTTGCGTCCCTAAACCCTTTTCCTTTGTTGCTTACTTTTTGTTATGTGTAATGTGTTCAATTGTGTCTAAAACATTGAGGACAATGTTTAGTTTAAGTGTGGGGGGGTAACATTCCGTTTTGAGATATTTTTGCATGAAATTGTAGGGTTTTACCACCTAACATGTCTAAACTTGTTTCCCACTGTTTTTAAGTGTTTTTAGGCTATTTTAGAGTGTTTTAGAGTGTGTTGACTTAAAAATCCGAAAATCCCATAAAAATTTGAAAAATTGCTTTGAAAAACCCAAAAAGAGTTGTTTTTGTGTGTTTGTTTGTGTCGTAGGTTACCTTCCAACACAATGATGAGGATTTGGTTTTTAATTGCATGATGGTTAAAGAAAGTTATAAACATGGATGGACGTTTGATATACTCTTTGGTTTATGCTTGGTTGTAGTTATAGTTTACGGATTCACATGTAATCACAAAAGAAAAAATTAGTTTTTGTAACATGCTTGAAGGAAGGAACTTAAACAAACGCTACATCCCGGTGAGACTTGAGCCTAAACGTTATTTGGAGAGTTAAAATCTGTGCATTATTGTTTTCTAAAGTCGTTGCATGATCTCATTATTCATTGCTTGGTTACTACCTAGAAGGCGTTTCATCACTTAGTTCCAAATGCTAGAACTCATGCCCATTTCATTCAAAGCATGTCATTGATTTGCATAACACATATTCAAGATGAAGTTGTGTAGTGACCACCACCAAAAGCCAAACAGCCATGTGCCCTTCACTCATTTTGTGTTTAAGTTTAACCCCATTGAGCCGTGTTAGCCATGTTAGCCATGTTCTTTGTTAACCCATATCATCCTCACCTCGCCTAGATTAGGATCATCCGTACCCTTGTTCTTGAAGCATAGTAAGCATGAATGAATTCCTTTTGATTAATGTGTTGCAGAAAATAAGTGTGGGGGAAGGATTATTGATGTGAGTTATGTGCCATAGGCGCGGCGAGAATTTAAAAAAAAAAAAAAAAAAAGAAAAAAAAAAAAAAAAAAAAAGAGAAAAGAAAAGAAAAAAGAAGTGAAAAAGAGTTGAAAAGTATTGGTTGTTGAAGTAAGGCCCAAAACAATGAATTAGACCCTAAGAGTTGTTTGAATCTTCCCTATTTGTCTAAAAGTTGATTTCTGCATCTTAAGGAAATTCTAGGTCTTAATTACATTACTTTATTTACTATTGCTTAAAGAACTTTTGTTTATCCCTACCTTTCGTTGTTAGCCAATACCCCAAGCCCCGTTACAACCCTTGACTTCTATCTTGAGTGTTGTGCATTTCAATTGTGGAGTTTGAATTTGGTATGAGCATATGGTGTCACTGGTTCTCGCATCTAAGTAGTAGCATTCCATTCATGAGATCATATCTAAACACGTTTAATTACTCTTGAAATTGCGTTCTTTGTCATAATGTATGTGAGAACTAGTCTTTCATGTTTACATCAATCTACTCACATATAACTAGTGTAGGGCGTGTAGTCAGAAAATCTGAGTGAAAATTGAGTGCATAACTAGTGAGGAATTGAGGGAATTCTCTAAGGCATGTTACTACATTCAAAATGTGTTTTAATTGATTAAATGCGAACTAGTGAATGGTGACTATGATTAAGTATGTGCTCGGGGGAAAGGAAGACTAAAGGCTATGTGAGTAATGATCTTTGACATGTCATGTTTCATTGGAAATCCCTGAGGCAATCGTTGGAAGGTTTAGGTTATGTTTTGTTTGTTTTGTTTCGTTTTGTTTAGTTTAGTTGTTTTGTTTTGCTCGAGGACTAGCAAAAGTTAAGTGTGGGGGAATTTGATAGGAGCATATTCATGCGACTTAATTAGCTTGTTCTCGTGCATTTATGTTGTGTTTACTTAGCTATTTTAGTGTTTAAGGCTACTTTTGTGTATTTTCAGATTATAAGGCCAAAGTGTGCAAGAAGATGCAAATTGGAGTCTTTTGGAGCGAAAGAGGAATGAATGAGTTGAAGACTTGAAGAAACGACGAATTCCTACTCCAACGATGAATTCTTACCAAAACGAGGAATCCTACTCAAACAAGGTTTCCTATTTGAAGTAGGAAAGTTAACCCTAAGTTTCCCGTTTTGGTAACCTTTCCTAAACTTAAACGTCCGTATTTTCTAGCCACTTTGAAGGCCTTGTAAGCACTTTAGGACACAAAACCAAGGCCCTAGCCCAATTACACAACCTTGCCGTGCCTTAACCCTTCTTCCCTTTCCTTGTCGTGCAAGGGGGGGCATTTTTGTCTAATGTTATGTAATTAAACCTATTTCCCTCTCCTAACCTAACCCTAGCCGCACCCTTTAATCTTTCCCTCTTTAATTTCTGATTTTATTTCCTAAATTCTAGAAGCCTTTGAATTTATTTTCGTTAATAAAAATAAGCTAGGAACCAAACATATTTAAAACTCTAGGTTTTACATACTTAGCCGCACCTTTCCATATCCTCCCCTTTAATCCGTAGCCTTCCATTTTATTTTCATTTTTATAATAAAACAAAACAGCCACAAAAATCCCATTAGCCTTACAAGGCCGTGGCCCCCCCCATTTATCAAAGTTAACCCTAATTCTCATTAAAAAAAACCGTGGCTGCCATTCTATCATTTACCCTAATAAACAATACACACCATTCAGCAATTCTCCCATAATTCCCCCTAAGCCGTGGCATTCCATAAGCATTCAGCCTCATAAAAAAAATCACCACTAAGCCATTGACCCAAAATTCTAACCTAGCCGCACAAAAACATTCATTCTCTTTTGCCGTGTCTTGCCCCTTATTTTCCAGCCCCCTTCACACATATTTTCAGGCAGCCACCACCATTCCAATATATTATTTTACCCTAATAAACCAAAAACACACAGCCGCATCCCACCATTCGATAATTCCAGCTTTTTCCCAAGGGTGGTTTCGAATCTGCGAAAGCTATCACACTAAGAAGTGGGAAAGAAGTGGGAAACAAGGAAGATGAGAAGATACGAATCGAAGAAGAGGAGAAAAATCACCCCACGGCAAGGGTGGTACCACCCATGCCACAGCCATCTACGACCCCCCATCCATCCACCTCAGGTAAGGTTGTCCCAAATGTTGTGATTTCGAACACTAATCTGCCCGATGTTCCTTTCCCTGGCAGATTTGCGCAATCGAAGAAGGAAGAAAGCGAAAAGGACATTTTGGATACCTTTCGAAAAGTCCAAGTAAACATTCCTTTACTTGATGCTATTAAGCAAGTACCCAGGTATGCAAAATTTTTAAAAGAATTATGCACAACTAGGAAAAGAATTTCAAACAAGGAAGTTGTAAAAGTAAGTGAGAATGTATCAGCGGTTTTGCAACGAAAGTTGCCTCCAAAATGTAAGGACCCAGGGAGCTTTACTATCCCATGCACAATTGGAAACACTAGATTTGAGCAATGCATGTTAGATTTAGGTGCTTCTATTAATGTTATGCCATATTCCATTTATGCATCTATGAACCTGGGTGAGTTAAAACAAGATGGCGTTATAATTCAATTGGCTGATCGTTCTAACGCTTATCCCAAGGGAGTCCTTGAGGATGTTTTAGTGCAGGTCAATCATCTTATCTTTCCTGCAGATTTTTATGTCTTAGAAATGGAGGATTCGAGCCATGCTCCATCATTGCCAATCTTGCTAGGCCGTCCATTCATGAAAACAGCGAGAACAAAGATAGATGTGTATACGGGAACATTAACCATGGAATTTGACGGGGACATTATTCGTTTTAATCTTTCTGAAACTATTAAATATCCAATTGAGGACCATTCTTGTTTTGCTATTGACATTGTTGATTCTTTGGCACAGGTACATTTGAATCGAAGGAACGAAGATGCACTTGAAGTAGCCTTAGTGCACGGCATAGGAGCAAGAAATGAGGGTAGGGGAAGCCTGGCAAGCCACGGCATGGAATCTGACCATATTGCCGTGCCCCCTTGTAGTGAAGTGCTTGAAATGGTCGCGGCCCTTGAGTCATTGCCCTCACACTCTGGTAAGTCTCCACTCTCACTTTTAGATTCAGTTTTGACTAACAAGTTACTTCCATCAATTGTGCAGCCACCTACACTTGAGTTAAAGCCATTACCTAGTCACTTGAAGTATGTTTTCTTGGGAGAAGATCAGACACTACCTGTCATCATTTCTAGTTCACTCACGGCCCAAGAAGAAGACAAGTTGATAAGGGTGTTAAAGGAGCACAAACCTGCCATTGGATGGACCTTGGCGGATATCAAAGGCATTAGTCCCACCACATGCATGCATCGCATCCTTTTGGAGGAGGGAGCCAAGCCATCTCATGAAGCTCAACGTCGCCTTAATCCACCCATGTTGGAAGTAGTAAAAAAGGAGATTATAAAATTGCTTGATTGTGGTGTTATATATCCTATTTCTGATAGTCGTTGGGTGTCACCCGTGCAGGTTGTTCCAAAGAAGTCCGGAGTCACGGTGGTGAAGAATGAAGAACAAGAGCTTGTACCCACTCGTGTTGTGACAGGTTGGCGTGTGTGTATTGATTACAGGAAGTTAAATGCCATGACAAGGAAGGATCACTTTCCATTGCCATTCCTGGACCAAATGCTAGAAAGGTTAGCCGGTTATAAATTTTATTGCTTTCTTGATGGATATTCCGGATATAACCAAATTGTGATAGCTCCGGAGGATCAGGAAAAGACAACTTTCACGTGCCCCTTTGGCACCTTTGCATATCGACGTATGCCATTTGGGTTGTGCAATGCCCCTGCAACATTTCAACGATGCATGGTGAGTATATTCTCTGATTATGTGGAGAAGATTATTGAGATATTCATGGATGATTTTAGCGTGTTTGGTAATTCATTCGATCATTGCTTGAATAATCTGACCTTAATTTCGAAACGTTGTGTTGAAACGAATCTTGTGCTTAATTGGGAAAAATGTCATTTCATGGTTAAGCAAGGTATTGTTCTAGGACATATTATTTCTGAAAAAGGCATTGAAGTGGATAAATCTAAGGTAGACCTTGTTCGTCACTTACCCTCTCCAACTTCGGTTAGAGAGCTTCGTTCGTTTCTTGGTCATGCAGGTTTTTATAGGCGCTTCATAAAGGATTTCTCCAAGATTGCGCAGCCACTATGCCGATTGCTTCAAAAGGAGGTGGTTTTCGAGTTCAACGAGGCGTGTGAGAAAGCATTCAACCACCTCAAGGAATTTGGGAGCCTTTGGTTTAATAAGCTAGGGTTTTATTTTCTATCAACCTATATAAAATAAATTGTAGCCGCACCCTAGGAATTCCATTCATTCATATTGAATCGGCCAATCATCCTAATTCTCTCCTAATTCACCCTAGCCGCTCACATTCATTGACTTTTCCATTTTTCCTCCTAAAATCCCATAAACCGTGGCCCTTATATTATTGACCATGAACCCTAATAAAAAAATATAAAAAAAAATAAATCAAGCCGTGCATTCCATTCCAGCAGCTTTTCTTCCATTCACTCTTCCAAACCGTGCATTCCATCACCTTTGATCCCATTTTTTATTCTCTTAAAAACCGTACCCTAATTCACCTTTTGTGCATGACAGCTGCAACCATTCTTCCCTAATTCCCAAGCCGTGCATTCCACTAACCAAAATTTCCCCCCCTAAGCCGTGACATCTCCTTTCCATTCCAGCGATCTTCCACATACAATCCAACCTTGCCGCAGCCATCCCCACACTTCCAGCCACCATACAACCCTTCCTCCATCACTCCACCACCTTGCCGCACTACCAAACAACCCTAAACCTATCTATAACCCAGAAATTCACCCAAAATCATCCAAAACCCAATCTGCCGCATCAAGGAGAAGAGGAAAGAGGAGCTTCGACGCGCATCAATTCACTTGGATTCGTTGGGCGTTCTAGGTGTA
Source organism: Pyrus x bretschneideri (assembly GCF_019419815.1). Taxonomy (NCBI): domain Eukaryota; kingdom Viridiplantae; phylum Streptophyta; class Magnoliopsida; order Rosales; family Rosaceae; genus Pyrus; species Pyrus x bretschneideri. The sequence continues at coordinate 92,530 of NW_025999589.1, read as the reverse complement.
ATCAATCCTTTGTGCTTTATGTTTAAATTCATTTGTAATTCTCTTTTTGTGAACATGAGAGGCTAAATCCCCCTAGTTAGCTAGGGGGTGATTCGAAACCATGTTTATGCTTGCAATATGAATTGATTACTTTTGGTTGGAATTTCATGAATGGTGAATTCAATTTGTTTAACTGCTTGATCGATAACTTATTTATGTATGTTGATTGAGAGTGCACGCTTAATTTTCATGCATGAATATGATGCTAGAATATAAGTGAATTTCACCTAATAGTTATGAACTTATATTCACAAGTAGTGGAGGTTGCTTATAAACAATCGCTTAAATGAATTGTTGGCCCTAGTTTCATGCTCATCATAGTAACGAATGCCTCGTCAACACTTATAGTTTTCATGATGCTTAATGATCTTTGATTGTATCTTTATTGTGCTTTTCACGTAAAGGACTTTTGGAGAATGTTTTGAATTGCGTTGCGCTAACCCATCCAATTCATTAACTTAAGGAGAACTTGACGGTTAATTTAAGCGGACCTAATTAACCTGGGGTGTTGAGTTTCATAATTCATCGAAAGACCAACTGAAAATCAAAGTGTATGCAAGTGTGACATGTGTGGAGAAAAACCCCTTAGCTATTCCATCATCCATATTTTCATCAAATTTATATTTAGAATCTGCCTTAATTTTATAATCTGTGCATTTAATTTATTTGCGTCAAAACCTCAATCCCCCTTTACTTTAGTGTCTAATTTAGTTAGAAAGTGTCTTAGTTTGTGTTTATAAGTGTTTTGTATTCTTTGAGTCTTTTGATTTGTTTTGGTGTTTTATTATTTAGTTTTACATTCTTAGAGTCTAGTTTAGTGTTTTTAACGTTTGTTTTACGTTTTTGAGTCAGTTTCCAAGTGATTTAGTAATCCCTCCTAATCCCCGGTCTAGAACGATCCCTACTTGCATCTTTACTACAATTGTCACAAGAGGGTTTTAATTTGTGTGCTTATTTAGTTAGCACCAGAACGTGAATTTGGTGGTTACTTTCTGAGTAGATGAATGAAGTAAACAAAAGGGTAATATGAGTTTCCTGCACTTTATCTCGGGCCATGGAATGAGCAAGAAGATCATAATATGACACTGTTTGGGCTGGATTTTGGATCTAGTCCCTTGCATAGCTCCCCGGGGAAATGGCTATTTCTTTCCTATCAAGCAAGATCTTGCTGCTTGGTATGCTGCAATAAGAGTTTATTGTTAGTTTGAAAGGTGCATTTGTGGGGCCTTTGGTTTAGGCCTTGAGGCTCACAATCAAAACTAGCAAGGATCTGAGTGTGCCACTATTATCTTTTTGTATAACAGACTGCTTGTATAGGTTTAAGCCGATTACTTACGCCACAAGTTACTTAGACTTCTTGTCATCAAAGGATTGTCACATATGGGTTAAGTTTGCATGTTATTTTTTTTTTTTTTGCCTTGTAAACAAGGACTTTTAATTTATAACATGGTATGTCCAAAATGAAGGGGGTTCAGGGCCCTTGCAACCATTTCCTCGATCAAAGTTTGCTTAAATGAAAACAGGTTCATTAACTTATCCAAATTTTGATTACATATTAGACTTCTAAGTGGAGATCAGTCGAAAGTGATTTGAAATACATGAAGTAAAATGCATTAAACAACATATCTACTATATGTAAGTACAAAGAAGAGAGATTCGGGCACGATTTAACCTTGTTGGGTAATGTTCAACTTCTTGCAACCACTTCTCTTTGTGTTTACAGAGGTTTTTATCTGAGGGATGAAAAGTAAAAGGGTTTTACAGAAGGAATCGATTATACAACAACTAGGGAAGGTAGTAGAGCTTCTAAACTTGACAAAAGATGGCTTTCTATGGGGAAACTATTGCTAGGACATAATCTGGACAAAGTTCTGCTTTCTAGGTATAAATTTGTTTAAGAAAAAAGTTTGTACGTCTTTTGATTGATTGGTTGAGTGTCCTTGTCTCTGGTGTCTCTCTTTGCTTTTATAGACAATTTGGCCCGACTGTCCAAGCTTTGCCTTTAGCTGATAGCTTTCGGGAGGCAGTGAGTCATCACTTATTTACTTATCGATGCCCTTGAAAAGTGCTTTTTGTTGATTGTGAGGTGCCCTCTGGAAGCCACCACTTCACACATAGGCTTTGTTGGAAATGTGCCCTAAAGCCAATCATATGATGATACTTTACTGACATTTCACAGGTTAAACTAATCTAGTTTAATATAAAGGGCAAAGATTATTGTTTAAAGCCGTCTCATATAAATGTTATATGCTTAAACGATAAGTCCAAGGAATATGTAATCTGGAGAATGTGATCTAAAGAATTTAGATTCATGAGACCATTCTCTTTCATATACATATCCTAAACGTTTCTGATCATAGGATTGACAATTAGGCATTGACAGTCTGTTAAGATCAGTATGTGCTATGTCTTCTCTTAGGGAGAGTGACTGGTATCTAGTCATTGATGTGACTGACACCAAGACAAGCATGTAGGTGCTCAATAGAGAATGAGTCCACTGAACACGATCAACAAGGAGTTCTCATATTCATGACACATGAGAAACTCATGGTTGGGATAATGCAAAGAGCCCCTTGACCTGAGGCATCATAGTTGTCTTGTGGTTAGGTTCTTGATCTTTGACTATGTAAAGTCACTTCGTCAGAGGGTGTCCACGACATAGTTAGGGTTAAGCCATATAGCCACGGGGCAAGTGAATGCGCAACAAGGGATCTCTAGCCTTCAAACCATTTGAGGGAGAATACTCTATGATATGATTAAGAATCTCTGACCAAAGTATGAATAAGATTTAGGAAGTCGTTCCAAATTACATTCAAGGTAATCATATAAGTAAGAGAATCACATTGGATAGTAGACATGAATAAACTATCAAACCAAACAATGTGGTCAAGAGTATTGTGTTAGAGAAAGATCGTATTGCATTGTAATCCTAAACTGAATAGGTTCTCCACCTCTTCTGATTAGCTTGGGTAGCCATGACATACTGCTATCTGTCACTCATGGTTTGTGGAAGCCCTAAGGGTGAGTAATCACTAAATGGAGAATTGAAAGTAAGTTTCAATTCACAATCGATTTAAAGAGTTCTAATCGCCCACTGCCTCACTAAAATGAACCTAATGGATCGTACACCGAGTAAGGTAGAGATTGAAGAAAAATCAGAGATTAGTAACGATAATTAAATGGTTTAATTATTTATGGCTAGGATTAATTAATATGTTAATTAACCAAACGAATATGTTTGTTATAGACCTTGGGTTAGTTTTGGGCCACAAGGTCCAATGAGATTTGAATGTCAAGCCCATTAACTCAAGTTGTATGACAACTTGAAAACACAAAGGGCTTGAAAGCCCAACAAACCCTTAATGGCCGGCCATATAGAGAGGGATAGTGAACTTGCCTTAATTGCAAGTTAGCAACTCTATTGTGAGGTGGTATAAAGGCAACTTTACAACCATTTCATCCTTAGGATTTTCTAAGGGAAGAAAAGAGAACACAAAGCTCTCTCTTCTCTAATGAAGGCCGGCCACCCTAGAGGAACTTAGCTAGCAATCTTCCTTCCTCTAGGTCACTCATCTCTTCATCAATGCTTTCTTTAGTGTGGAGACTTAGAGGTTCTCTATTTTGGGAACTTGGAGAATTCATTCTACCATCCTCATCCAAGAAATCCATGGAGCTAAGAAGTAAGGAATGAAGGCCCTATCTCTTGGGTGATTAGCGTTTGCTTATGCAAAGAGGAATCAACAAAGGTATAATATTTCTCAACTCACTTTGTTCTTGAGTTGAGTCTTGGTTCACTACACTCACTAGGCCTTGAATTTCATGGGTAAAGTTTTGTTTTTGAGTGCATACAAGCATGATTCCACGTTTTAATTGTTAATTGCATGCATAGATGTTGCTCAAATGAACTAGTTTTCACAAATATATCCTTGAGTTCCCACTTCTGGCTATGATCGTTGCCCGAGTAAGTCTCCTTCCTTGGTTCGAGCTTCCTCCATTTGGACCCTCCTCCTTTATTAACCAATGGTGGTGGCCTATAAGGGGGGGTTATCCGCAGTTGTGAGCTCACCTTTCCCACTGGATTCTCCGATTACTTAGGGCATCCCATACTTCGTTTGGTCTTGCCCGCTCTGCCCCCTACTACCTAGTAAGAATAATAGGGGGTCGGGCAACTCTGTTCCTAGGATCTCTTATAACATTGGCTGACTAACTCCAGATCCTTCCTTGTTTTTTCCTTTATCTCTCTTTTTCTCAAGTAAAGGAGATAGAGGGATAATTGGTTCATTCTCAGGATTTTCTTCCCTGGCACAACCATTTTTTGGAGTAGAGTACTCCAGATCTAATCTTCTTTCCAAACTCCCTGTTCAAGAACAAAGTCTGCTTACTTCTCCTCTGGTTTCCAGAGTGATCTTCTCCATACTTTTCAGCATTTGTACCATGGTGGCTTGCAAGTCCTCATTGGTTACCTTCCCTCCTAACTTTTCGGATGGAGTTGGGCTTTCTAGAATAGTTGGTCGTTGCTGGGAAGGAAAATCCTCTGGATGATTTGTCATGCTCGATCTTGGTAGATACTGGGGTGGTCCGTATTCTGTGTTTGACTTGTAGATTTTCTCCCTCCTTCTTATTGGCATAAAAGACTAATGATATCCCACCGGGCATGCCAAAACTATGTTTGGGAAAACATTACTTTGGAGAAGGATCTGCGGACCTTAGCACAGCTCCCCAAGGGATTGGCACTTTGGATATGTGGTCGAGCTCTTGCTTGTTGATATGCTACAAGAACATGCAAAATTAGTTATGAAATGTGCCTTTGTGGGGCCTTAGGTGTAGGCCTTGAGGCTCGCAATCAAAACTAATTGAGTGCTAGGCGTGCCACTGCTATAGTAGTATAGCAGATGTGGAACAAGTGTGTTTTAAGTCGATTATTTGCGCCCCAAGTTACTCGGACTTCTTGTTATCAAAGGATTGTCGTGGATGGGTTAAGTCCACATTAAGTTCTTTTTCTTACCTTGTAAACAAGGACTTTTAGTTCATAGTCTTGTATGTTCGAATGAAGGGAGTCCTGATCCCTTTAAGTCATTTACTTGGTTCTTGATTGATTTTAATGATATCATATCCATTATGCTAACCAGATCCAGATGCAAGTAGAACTCTTAAGGTAGGAAAACTGATAGAAATGACTTGAATACATGCTGGAGAATGCATTAAGTAATAGATCTACAAGTTTAGAAAACAAACAAAGAGCTTCGGGTAAGATTTCACCTTGACTGCCAAGGTTGAACTTCTTACGATCACTTCTCTTTGAATTAACAGGGGTTTATATGCTCAAAAGGGATGGATGGTAAACAAGTTTACATAAGGGAATCGATACTATGCCACTAGGGGAGATAGCAGTACTTTAAACTAGACAAAAGATGGCTTTTGTAGGGAATAATTTTGAAAAGGACTACGATCTAGGCTGATTACAACTTTTGAATGTAAATCTGGCTTGAGAGCAGAGTTTGTATGTTTGTTTGTTTGATTGGTTGAGTGTCATTGTCTCTGGGGCCTTTTCTTCCTTTTATAGGCAAATTAACCCGATTGTTGTAACTTTGTTCTTACCCGAAAGCATTTGAAAGGTAGTGAGTCATCATCTTTTTACTTGGAATGCCAGTAAAAAGTGTTCTTTGGTTGGTAGTAGGTTAGTCTCCATCAGTTGTCACTTCAATGGTAAACAAGTGGCTTATATTTGGCTAAGAAGGCTTCAATTTGCCTTTGGGCTTGGTGCTGGGCTTCGGGCAAGTCTCCTTTAATTAGGCACTCTTGGGCTTTCCTTTATTTAAGCCCAATGTTCACATATTAACCCAAACACAGGTTCAAATAGGTTTTAGACTTGTACAATCCGCAGAAGGCATAATAGGGCTTTGGCTTTTGTTGCGCACCGCAATATTCGAGAACAACATTAGGTGCACAAAGATGGTAGATTAGATTGAAATCAATAACCATGTTGGTTTATGTCTACTTGGTCAAAGAGAATAGAAGGAAACAAGAAAAGACCCATCGACATTCCAGGAATACATCGAAGAATCCGCCGACAACTAATAAAGATTGGCAACTTCGACCACTAGAATTTGGAGGGAAGTTAAGGCCCTTAGTTCCTTTGTTTCCACGGCAGCATACATAATGCCAAATTTTTGTAATTTAAAGGAAACAATCATCACACCACTCTCCATGCAAATGGACACAAGAAGAGAACTTTGTCTTGACCTTTGTATATTCAAGAAGAATAAGGATGTGGATTAGCTCATCTTTGCACGAAGGCCCAAACTTAATGATGAGAAGCAGGTTCCTCCATTCATCGTCCAATAGTAGCGCGCTCCAGAAGACCTCTCCATTATACGCGAAGATCATCACACACAAAAGTCCACATACTGAAAATGTTTCTGTTAATGATTATGATGGAGCCAATAACTCCAATAGTGATACAATTGCTCTAACAAGCATAGAAGAGTCTCGACATGGGAAGAAATTTGCTGGGGGCAAGTGTTCGTGCAAAGCTCTGTGGCAATGCAATCGTGCCTAACACTCATTACGCATACTCAAATGATTTTCAACAAAAAATCGACTATCAGGATGAATTTCAACACAAGGCCGGTCAAAGACAAAAACTAAGAAGCCCAAGATCGCTATGACAAAGTTTCAAAATTTTCTAGAAAGCCAATGTTTCCAATTTTACATACAAAGATAGTTAAAGCTGAATTTCCGTTAGAACCGCGTAGCTATGGGAAAATGAAGATTTAAAGGCCTTCCCAATTTTTTTCCAGTGACATGCCATATATGTGCGGAAATATAATAAGCGGTGCCACAATGCCCATATTTTTCTAGAATTTTCCAGAAAACAAAACATCTCAAATCCGGCACGCAAAGCAACTGAACAGCAAGTCATCATAAGCAGCACGCTATAGTAGCACCCTCAACTTGACAGATTAAGATGTACCTGCCCAAAAAATATTGGTTTTTCCATATTCTGTCATCACCACCCGGACCCCTATTTAGGCCTATCAAAGTTCGAAGACTCAAGTAGCTCAACGAATAAGACCTTGCAGGCTGGGGATTATCCAGTTGTTATGCATTTCTACCTGTCAACAAAGTTGATACATTTCTTTGAAATCAAAGAAGTCATTCACAAGCCCGGCTCAACTACATGTTTATAACAACTGTTCACACCTGCCAACTTTGAAATCGGGCCCTTTTGGGATATACAAGGCTCTCCACCCTGGGAGAGGGTAAACTGGCACTTTGAATATCCAGACATGGATGGGTCAGGCTGCCCTGGTGTAACTGGGTGCACGATGACTTGCACCTGCATTCCTAGAATTAGCCACAATGGTCTTTCCCAACAATTAGCTAACTTAAGGGTTTTTTTTTTGCCTTTGGCCTAATTCGTGGGGACCCGGGCCTTTGAGATGGAGGCAGTAGATTGTGTAGTTCGGTCATTGGATAGTTGCCCACGAAGATGGACCATAATTGAGCATCGTTGATGTGACCAACTAGCGTCCACCTACTGATCTTCGTGTTACGGAATATCGTTCCCCTGCCTATGAAGGGACAACTCGGTTGATTGTCATTAATATGACCAGCTAACATTCGCAGTTGAGCATCTTTGGCATGTCATGCATGCAATCTCTATGTGGATAAGGAATTCTAGCTCTAGCTGCACACAAGGGTTCATGTAGTTGAGCATCCTTGATGTGACCAGCTAGTATTCATAACTGAGCATCCTTGATATGACCAACTAGTAATCTCTATGGTATCCTGGAACCCTAAAGCCCCTGTCGGTATGCCAAACAGCCTACAGATTCCAAAAGACTGCCTACGACTTGCCTTTCAAGCTGTTAGCCGTGAAATCTCACAAAACTGCACATTCTTGTGAAAGGTTAGCGATTCACGCGCCATACAAAACTCTATCTGTTGCAGACATGCTACACAACCCATGAGTTTTACGCACTGCCAAGTGCAGAACAACCCTTTGGGGTAAGGCACATGAACCTCATAGCAACTGCACACTTTTGATGTTACAAGTTAAAGAATTTCGTGTTTACATTGAAGACAACTATGCACTTGCTACGCAGCCTACAAAATCGGTTATATAAAGTGCAATCATTCTTTCGAACCACTACCTATGAAATTCAAGACAACTTTGCACTTGTATTGCGAAAAGTTAGCGAATTTCATGTCCCAAAAATCTTTAGTAGGTTATGGTGCAGGCCACACAACTGAAAGAATTGAAGAATTGGCGACCTGCTAACCAGCACATGGTTAGAGGCAACAACGCATAACAAAGCTCAGCAGCTTAACACCCCAAAAATCGAAGCTCACAGCCAAGTGGTTACGTGAATTCGTTTGCTTCAGTAAGAAAGACATCCGGCTGCCGACCCTGTTGGCTAACAGCCTCGCAAGGCTTCACAACAATACATGTAGCCACATAGGCAATATAAGCCCGTCTACTTACTAAAATTTGCTCTCCAAATTTATTGAACCCCCTATTTAAGGCAGACTTAAATAAGTTTTGGGAGACAATTAGTTTCCCTTTCCTAAAAGAATTTATCTTCAAGTCAAAGTAGAAGATCTACATCAAATTAGGAAACAACTATCTACTAAGCAGCTTAGGATTTCTACACCTACTGCCTTTTTCTGCCAGTAACCCAGCAAGTGTAGGGGCATTTGTGTAGCAAAAAATAATCACAACAATCCACAAAGCAACACATGGACTTTTACTCATGAAAGACAAGATTGTCGTCATGGGTAAGGCTCTCAAGCGCCCCTACGTGCAGCTCAGCATCCCTGGAGGTTCAAGCAGTTGACTACGACTGCTCAGAGCTCTCCTACTCGTGGCAAAGAAAAGTCAAAGGCATTAAAGATAGGATTAATTACTAAATCCTATTTTTAATACCTTCTCATTTGAAGATCAACTCTATCAAGTAATCCTTATTTCAATTAAGCAAAGAAATTTCCACCATTATCCCAAGATATTATCTCCTAATTAATATCTTGGGAATATTCTTACCTTCTTTATCAAACGGATGACACACCATGGCCAATAGAATGCCGCCATTTGTAGAGCAAAACCCTAACACCTACACCGGTCACTAATTCTTGATAAATACCTTCATCTCCACCAAATTTTGGTAAGTTTTTCTATATACAGAAAACCCTAAACACTCACTCTATACAAAGAATAACTTAGGTCTTTAATAAAAGATGTTGATTGTTTTGTAGGTATTTTTTCATCAAGACTAAATACGGCGAAAATTGTCTACCGCACCAGTGACCCCACGACGTTGCTTGCATCAACCCACACCCACCCCCGTTGTACAACCCAAACCAAAGACGAGTTCGCCAAAAAATGGGCATTGAAACAAAGAAGATTGATGGAAAACTGATAATACTGAAGGCCAAATCGAAGAAGATCGCACATCGAAGAAGAAATTGTGACAAACGAGGAAGTTTATAAAGAAAGGGCTTGGTATCCGTGTGTGAGGATGGGTTACCTAACCCATTCTATGTTTCCTATTTCGGATTTGTAACCAATCAAGTCCGTGTTACAATTTTTCTCATTAAAAGTGGGCTGGATTACACGTCCAATTTAATTGGAGATAAACCCTCCCATCAGTCCACCAAACAGGGCCCTCAAGGATTTCACTAACGGCTCTCAGCTTTATTTTGACATACGCAAACATATACATTACAGTCCATTTAAACCAAATGATGGTGAAAAAATGGTAGAAATAATATTACAACTTCATCACTTCACATACAAATATTTGCTTAGCGCAGCAATAACGGTCACAATGTCGAAGCAGAAATCGTTGTTGGCACTCGAAGTACTTGTTGCAGCAACCGTGCCGCAAGACGTTGGGTGATCCCGCCAATGACACGCCCCCCCTAGGTTTCGTGCCTCGGGTTGTTGAAGGACCTGGTCGAGTGAGATATCATTCGGAACATGTTTATAAACAAGTTGAGTCTTTTAGGTCATTCAATGACAATGTGCAATGCGTGAATTCATTTGAAAGAGTGTAAAAGGCTAATTGATGAAGGCAGAGAATGACATGGTGTAACATGTGATGAAGAATATAATCATCACGAATCACACAGAGAATCTGAAAGGCAAAAATAAGGCACATGATAGGACCATTAATAAATTTCAAATTTGGATTAGGACGTCTTTGTATCCTTTTGACGTATGTTTTCTCTAATTAAAACTATTACACATGATTAAAATGTTTCAAGTCTTTGAAACATAAGAACGTAAAAGAGAATTTCTCAATCCATACGGATGCTTCATTTCAGATATCTTCAGGCTAAAATATTTAGACACAGAACATGGCCGCAAATATTTCATTAACATAGTTTCACATATCCTATGAATTCTTTGAGGTTTCTTCTTTTGTTATATTAGATGAACTCATGCACTAATAAAAGAATAAGCTCTAAGATGATAAAGCTGGATAACCAACACAACAGCTTCTAGACCCAGAACAAGAAAGAACATATATAATGCACTAATGCAGAAAACAAACACGGTTCTTACTTGTAAAATGGGCTGCAAAAGGGTTGGATCAAAACTATCGGAGGACGGTAGAAGTCCCCAAATCCGGAAAACTTGATCTCGGAGCTCAATCATGCTTTCTTGTTCAGCAATGCTCATTACAAGAGGTCCATTAGCATTGCCATTAGCAAGTGCAGCTCTCATAAAATTGGGCATATAATTGTATGTATCAATAAACGTACCCCAAACAAAAGCTTCAGTGACACGAACAGCCTACTTAATAACTAAAGTTCGGAGCTCTTCACCATCTGACCCCAATATTAACTTCCATACAGGCTGTAAAGCATCTTTCGCAGAGAAATCTTTATCTTTTCTTCCCTGAACCAACAGGTTTTCAAGTCAGTTCCACCTGCAGTCAACATAAGTAACAAATTGTCAAGTAGTTCAGTACACCAAAACATATCAATTACCATCTAATATAAGTATAAATATAGCAACAGAATCCATGCCTAAGCTTCCCATCCTTAAAAAGCAACTCAACCAGAGCATCTCTAAGATATGGGTTTGGATCCGTGAGAAGTCTTTTAGCGAAATACGGGTATGAAGCAGCGAGCACCTTGAAATTAGGATCAGCATTAAGGGCTAGACCTTCTAGTACAGTAAGTGACCTTAATATCAATGCACAATAAGCTGGGACTGCAAGAAGAATAATAAAATAGCAAAATCATCAGACTCAATCAGATAATAAGGTAGAAAAGTGAGAAATACACAATTTGTATTTGACAATAATGAAAAGTGAGAAATACAGAAGGGGTCCACTTTCTTTCTATCTCTTTACAGTTAAGATATATATATAAACTTATATAGAGGAAGTTTGTTAATAATTAAACTAAATATGCTAACCCGAAAGGCAAATTAGAAAACATGCCAATGAGCACTCTTGGATAAGGGAAAAAAAAAAGATAAATCAAATACACCAGAAGCATAAGTCGTAACCCATGACACTCGATTACAACTTCGAAATAAAATAAAAAAAATTCCCAGCCGAGCAGGTCAGCTTGCTATGGTTATAATGTGTAGTGCTAAATTCAAGAGTTGGGCTTGAAGGTCCCAAAACAAAGTTAAAGCATCAACTCACCATTGAATGGATACTGATACAAGACAGCACCTAAACCGTCCACAAATGTCTTGAAATTAAGTTCACTCACAGTTGAATTAAGCACATCATCAAAGAAGTTACAAAGCGCTGGTACAATTGGAGAAACGTCTACATCAGGTGACAAGAAATTTAGAGCATAGTAATCACGAGCCATAGCTGCATAATCCCGATTAACCAAGTGAACAACATGACCGATTGTAGACACCGAAATTTCAGTGAAATAAATGTTAACCAATTCATTAAAATTACAACATTTATTCATTTCACCTACATCACACATTCATTTCACCTACAAACTCCATTCATTTCACCTACATTACACATTTACTTCACCTACCAACTCCACTTATTTCACCTACAACATCCACTCACTTCACCAAAAAAATGGATGGTGGTGATTCACTCTCAAAGCCTATAAATAGGCTTCTCCATCAAGAGAAAAGGGGAGGAATTTACATCACACCAAAACCTTGAAGCTTTGAAACTCTAAAGCTCTCAAGTAAATCCCAAAGAATCAGTAAAACCCTCTTCGTACTTCGTCAAAATCCTCCTTCAAGATCAAGCCCCGACAGCCCTTGAAGAAACTTCCCTCAACCTTCGAGATCAAGCCCTGACGGCCCTTGAAGAAAGTGTTCATCATTCATCATCTATTCATCCTAAGATCAAGCCCCAACGGCCCTTTGGATTAACAAAAAATCAACGAACCCATACACCCATTCTTCAAGATCAAGCCCAACGGCCCTTGAAGATCCATTCATCAACTGTTCATCCTGAGATCAAGCCTCGACGACCCTTTGGATCAACAGCTCATCCACAAACCTACACCCCACGAAGATAGAACCAGAGGATCAAATTACAAAGAGATTGTAACCCCAAAATCATTAATACAAAACATTATTTTGTACACGTATTCTTGTTTCAGGAAAATTCGTGTTTACAAATTTGGCACGCCCGGTGGGACATCTCTACCTCTCATCTCTATCCTCAAATCATTGAAAAGCGCAAATGACATCAAGAAAGGATCAAGCTGTTCCCACAATCAAAGTGAAGAACAAGAACATCATCGCCACAAGTGGTGATATTTCGGGCTTCACAACCCGAAGTAAGGTAAGAGCCCTTTTTGCCGCGGCTTCCACCCCTGCATTAACTCTGTCAAAGGAACAAGAGCACCTAAGGCACGAGCCTGTGATCACCCTAGCCTCACTAAGGGCACCAAGAGGGGAAAGTCTGAGGAAATACTCAGAGTCCCTACTCTTCGATGCTGATTCAAGCGGCAGTACGACCATGCCAGTCATGACCACTGGAACAACTTCAATCGAGGAGCAGCTAGCTCAAATGAATGAAGTGATCGCAAAGCTCACACGGACTGTGGAAGAGAAGGACTTGCAGATCGCCGCACTCGTCAACCAACTAGATGCGCGGCCCGACGTGAAAGTCGACCCAAATATTGGTCTATTAAAGAAAGAAGTCGATGAAGAAGAGGAGCCTCCAGTGGTGAAAGTCGAAGAGAAGCTGAAGTTAGACTAAGCAACGACATTCATGGGATCTCTCTCTATCCAACAGCTACAGGAGATGATCTCAAGCACCATCAAGACACAATACGAAGGAAGCTCACATGACTCCGTACTGTACTCAAAGCCTTACTCCAAAAAGATTGATGCTTTGAAGATGCCAAGGGGTTATCAGCCCCCAAAATTTATGCAGTTCGATGGAAAAGGCAACCCAAAGCAACATGCCGCCCATTGCATTGAAACTTGCAACAATGCCGGGATAGAGGGAGACTACCTCATCAAACAGTTCGTGCGTTCGCTGAAAAGTAACACTTTTGACTGGTACACCGACTTTGAACCCGAGTCTATCAACAGTTGGGATCAGCTAGAAAGGGAATTCCTCAACCGCTTCTACAGCACTTGCCGCACTGTAAGCATGCTAGAGCTGACCAATACGAAACAGTGGAAGGATGAACCTGTCGTCGACTACATCAATAGATGACGCTCCTTAAGTCTGGATTGCAAAGATTGGCTTTCTGAAACCTCTGCCATTGAGATGTACGTTCAAGGCATGCACTGGGGGTTACATTACATCCTCCAAGGCATAAAACCAAGAACATTTGAAGAGCTGGCAACTCGTTCCCACGACATGGAGTTGAGTATCGCTAATCACGGGAAGAAGGAGCCGATTACTAACTTCAAGAAGGATAAAGTATTCACCCCAAATGTAGACAAGACTGGGAAGAAGCCCGCTAAGGAAGCTTTCACCGTCAACGCTACCCCCATCAAGACCTCCTTAGCACCCATCAAGATCTCCTCTAAGAAGAAAGTGAAGGAGATAAAGAAAGGTAAGCCTTCTCGCACCCAAGACAGATACAAGAGCACCTTGAGAGAGTTGGAACAGAAAACGTACCCTTTTCCTGACTCTGACATGGCTGCAATGTTAGACGACTTGTTGGAAAAAAAGGTGATTGAGCTACTCGAATGCAAGCGTCCTAAAGAGATGAATCGCATAAATGATCCTAGGTACTGCAAATACCATCGTATTGTCAGCCATCCTGTTGGCAAGTGCTTCATTCTTAAAGAACTCATCATGAAGCTAGCACAACAAAGGCAAATTGAGCTCGGCCTTGAAGACATAGCCGCAACGCATACCACTACAATTGCGTTTGGATCGTTTGATCCCATGTCTTTCCAAGCGACACCTGACCATTCCCGTGAACGCTCAAGCTGCACGGCACCTCCTGCACAACCATCATCGGGAGGGAGTGACCAAGATGCACATATTGATGATGAAGAAGGATGGACATTGGTAACTACAAAAAGACAAGGAAGCCAAAACCACGAGTCATACAACCAAAGACGGAACAAAGAGGAAATCACCATCGCCATAACAATGGGAAGTCTAAAAGAAAAATAAAAGTTGATAAGACAACATATGTTGGGGAACCTATGGAGCAGGAGCCACGCATTCCTGTTTCCTTGCATGAGTATTTCCCGAAGGACTTTTTCCAACAGTGCACTACCGTCGCCTGTCACATGGTTAAAGTAAAAATAGAAAAGCCCTCAAAAGGCAAAGCTATCGCCACTGAGGTAGAAAAGACCCTCACACCTGAAGAAGGTCTGCCAACACACTTTGGCATCGAGGAAGCGCTACAATTGCCAAAAAAGATGCGAAGAGCACTAGCAACAGTCTTGGCAAGTCCGGGCGACCACGAAGTGCAAGAAGGCAACGACGAAGACTTGAAGCCTTAGCCGCATGTTGTGCCGCCCATGATGCAATTAACTTCACTGATGAAGACTTACTGCTGGGATCAAAGCCTTACAACTGTCCTTTCTTCATCTCAGGGTACGTAAGGGAACACAAAGTCCACCGCATGCTGATGCGAAATATATAAGCACACAAATTAAAACCCTCTTTTGACAATTGTAGTATATGTATAAGTAGGGATCGTTCTTAACCGGGGATTAGGAGGGATTGCTAAATCACTTGAAAACTGACTCAAAAACGTAAAACAAAGTTTAAAACACTAAACTAGACTCAAAGGATGCAAAACTAAACACTTAAAACACTAAAACAAACCAAAAGACTCAAAACTGCTTTAAAAACACAATCTGGGCAGTTTTGAGCACTTACACTAATTTGGATGAATTTGGGTGATAAATTGAATCAAAACACTTAGAAACACAAACTAAGACACTTTCTAACTAAATTGAACACTAAAGTGAAGGGTGATTTAGTTTTTGACAAAATTAAACAAAATGCACAGATTGTAATAAAGACAGAATGTAAATATGAATTTGATGAAAATATGGATGGAATGCTAGCTAGAAGGTTCTTCTCCACACATGTCACACTTGCATACAAGATGATTTTCAGTTGGTCTTTCGATGAATCATGAAACTCAACACCCCGGGTTAATTAGGTTCGCTTAAATTAACCTTCAAGTTCTCCTTAAGTTAATGAATTGGATGGGACAGCGCATACACAATTCAAAACATTCTCCAAAAGTCCTTTACGTGAAAAGCACAATAAAGATACAATCAAAGATCATTAAGCAACATGAAAACTATAAGTGTTGACGAGGCATTCGTTACTATGATGAGCATGAAACTAGTGCCAAGAATTCATTTAACGTGATTGTTTATAAGTGACCTCCACTACTTGTGAATATAAGTTTGTAACTATTAGGTGAAACTCACTTATATTCTAGCATCATATTCATGCATGAAAATTAAGCGTGCACTCTCAATAAACATACACAAATAAGTTATCAATCAAGCAGTTAATCAAATTGAATCCACAACTCATGAAATTCCAACCAAAGGTAATCAATTTATATTGCAAGCATAAACATGGTTTTGAATCACCCCCTAGCTAACTAGGGATTTAGCCTCTCATGTTCACAGAAAGAGAAACAAAATTGAAATTAAACATAAAGAACAAAAGATTGATTACACCTAGAACGCCCAACGAATCCACTTTGAATTTCTGCGCGTTTCAAGCTCCTCTTTCTTCTTCTTCTTGCTGTGGCAAAGAGGGTTTTAGGGTGAGTTTGGATGATTTTCTGGGTTGGGAATGGATTTATGGGGATATGGTGGTGCGGCAAGGAGGTGGGAATGGTGGCTGGAAGGGTGGAGATGGTTGCGGCAGAGATGGGAGGTGGCTGCAATGGATGGAAGTTGCGGCTGAAAAGGTTTTAGGGTTGGTAGTGGCTGCGGCTGACAAGGAGGATGAAGAATGAATGAATGAAGAATGCCCTAAGGTGTCCAAAGGGTGCGGCTGAGTTGTTTTGTGGCTGAATGATGAATAGAATGAATGAAAAGTGAGTGTCTAGGGTGCGGCTAGGGTTTAAAATATATATGGTTTCAGAAAACAAAACCCTAGCTTATTTTGGTTAATTAAAATTAAATCAAAGGCTTCTAGAATTAGGAAATTAAATCAGAAATTAAAAGGGAAATGGCTGCAAGGTGCGGCTAGGGTTTAGTTTAGGCAAGAGCATGTGTTTTAAGTGCATAACCTAGGACCAAATTGCCCCCCCTTGCACGGCAAGGGAAGGGGAGAAGGGAAAAGGCCACGGCAAAAGGCGTTTAAGGGGCTAGGGCCTTTGTTTCGTGTCCTAAAGTGCCTACAAGGCCTTCAAGGACGTTTAAGATTAGGAAAGGTTACCAAAACGGGAAACCTAGGGTTAACTTTCCTACTTCAAGTAGGAATCCTTGTTGGAGTAGGAATCCTCGTTGGAGTAAGAATTCATCGTTTCTTCAAGTCTTCAACTCATTCATTCCTCTTTTGCTCCAAAAGACTCCAATTTGCATCTTCTTGCACACTTTGGCCTTATAATCTGAAAATACACAAAAGTGACTTTAAACACTAAAATAAATAAGGAAACACAACATAAATGCACGAGAATAAGCTAATTAAGTCGCATGAATATGCTCCTATCACATGCTTGTAGATGGTGGGTCGGTCATAAACATCATGCCAAAATCAACAATGACCACAATCGGCATCATGGTAGATGAATTATCCCTAAGCCGTCTGCTGATCCAGGGTTTTAACCAGGGAGGACAAAGGGCGATGGGCATGATCCGAGTGGAGATGACCATTGGTGAGCTCAAATCAAGCACGATATTCCACGTGATTGATGCAAGAACTTCCTACAGCTTGCTCTTAGGAAGACCTTGGATCCACGCAAATGGGGTAGTACCGTCCACCCTTCACCAATGCTTAAAATTTTACCGAGAAGGAGTGAAGGTGATCCAAGGCGACACTAAGCCATTCACCGAAGCCGAATCACACTTTGCAGACGCCAAATTCTACATGGAAGAAGACATGGTGCCCCCAGAAGAGATCAGATCCACGAGCAAAGTAGCACCTAAAAAGCAGGAGTGGCAAGGTATACCTAAAAAGCAAAAAGAGCAAGCCGTGCCATCTTCAAGCAAAGACGATGACGAGCTTGCTAAACATGCAACAACCAAAGGGAGTAGGATGCCTTCAAAAGGACCGAACACACCCATATTCTGGTACATCCCGATGTCAAGAAGAAAGAATGGTCAATCTCCATTCGAAACTGGAGTAAGAAAAACCGATACACAGTGGCACAAGGATAATGTGAAGTTGCTCAAAACGAATGCAGTTTTGCCTCTGACATAGCTAGGTGGTGCTAAGGTTACAAGACTACCACAAGGCTTCATAAAAGCTTTACCAAAAGGGGTGGAGTCAAGCTTTCTTCCAACCAAGAGGACCGAGGAAGGTTTTGATCCAAACGCGTACAAACTCATGTCGAAGGCTGGGTATGACTTCGTTTCCTCTTCTAATCATGGAAAGAAGGTTTCAAACACCGTCAGCGACAAAGAAGGTAACCTCACCAAGACTCAAAGGAAGTTGAAGGAGCATGGTTACGGGGTTGACAACAACAAAGCTAGACTTGGCTTTACACCAAATGCACCCGTGATGATTTCAAACAAAGTGAAAAACACTAGCGCTCAATATGTCAGTGTGAGCATTGAACAAGACCAAGAAGAGCCCAAACCCACCCCTCTGACGTCAGTCTTTGATAGGATGAGCCGTTCAAGACCCAGAATTTCAGTGCTTAATCACATTGGCGATCAAGATCGAACTTCCGTCTTCAAGAGGCTTAATGTGTCAACATCCCAAAGCTCTGTTTTCGGAAGGTTGTCAAAACCTAAGAAACAAGCAAGACAGTTAACTTTCCTCTGCGACGGTCAGCTTCGGAAAGATTTGAAGATAATGAGAAGCCTTCTAGAAAGAGGAAGACAACACCAAAGGAAGAAAAGCTCGACGGGTTAGCAGAAAAAGGCGACGTTCGAAGCTTGATTCCTTCAAGGATGAAGCTCTAAGCAATCTTAGAGGTTGACACAAATGGACCATTGAAAGTAAGAAGACGTACTATCATCCACACCGGACAATCCTCATGCCAACAAGCTCGAGAAGACAGCACTGAAGAGGAGGTCCAAGATGTCTTCCACATCACGATTCAAGAAGGCAAAGAAGACGAAATCCCCGAGGAAGATGTCACTGCTGCACCACCACGGCTCGAAAATAGGGGGTAAGCCACGGTTGATGATCTCAAGGAACTCAACTTAGGCACAAGCGAGGAACCAAAGACTATCTTCGTAAGTGCATTATTAAGTACGAATGAGATAAAGGAGTATTATCAGCTGTTATTAGAGTACAAAGACGTCTTTGCTTGGACCTACAAAGAAATGCTCGGCCTGGACCCTATCATCGTTGTTCATCATCTTGCAGTCAAGCCTGGAACGCGATCGATAAAGCAAACTCAAAGATGCTATCGATCCGAGCTTATCCCACAAATCGAGGTCAAGATCGACAAGCTAATCAAAGCAGGCTTTATTCGAGAAGTGTAATACCCCAAGTGGATCTCCAACATCGTCATTGTCCTTAAAGAAATCAGGATAAATACGTGTTTACGTAGACTTCCGGGACCTCAACGATGCTTACCCAAATGACGACTTCCCCTTGCCAATCATTGAAATCATGGTGGATGCAACCACTGGCCATTAGGCATTATCATTCATGGATAGCTCTTCTGGGTACAATCAAATTCGCATGGCCCTCAAAGAAGAGGAACTAATAGCCTTTCGCACTCCAAAAGGTATCTACTGCTACAAGGTGATGCCCTTTGGTCTGAAGAACGCTGGAGCTACGTATCATCGTGCAATGCAGAAAATCTTCAATGACATGCTACACAAAAACGTAGAATGTTACGTAGATGATGTGGTGGTCAAGACAAAGAAAAGATCAGACCACTTGAAGGATCTACGAATAGTGTTTGAAAGGCTGCAAAAATACAACCTCAAGATGAACTCATTAAAGTGTGCATTTGGCGTCACCTCTGGAAGGTTCCTCGGCTTCATCGTCAAGCATCGTGGTATTGAAGTGGACCAATCAAAGATCAAGGCCATTCAAAGCATGCCCGAGCCAAGAAACTTGCAGAAGCTGAAAAGTCTACAAGGATGGCTAGCCTTCATTAGACGCTTCATCTCCAACCTCGCAGGGCGTTGTCAACTGTTTAGTCGCCTTATGAAGAAAGATGTTCCATTCGTATGGGACGAAGCATGCCATAATGCTTTTGAAAGCATAAAGAAATATTTGTCAAGTCCACCTGTCCTGGGGGCACCTGTGCCAGGGAAACCTCTCATATTATATATTGCTGCGCAGGAAAGTTCAATCAGAGCACTCTTGGCACAAGAGAATGAATCCCAGAAAGAAGGGGCACTTTACTACCTCAGTCGAACTCTCACCGGCGCTGAGTTGAACTATTCCCCAATAGAAAAGATGTGCCTCGCTTTGGTGTTTGCCATTCAGAAGCTCAAACATTACATGCATGCTTACACTATCCACCTGGTTGCTAAAGATGACCCTGTCAAATACGTCATGTCCAAGCCAGTCTTGATAGGGTGACTCGCTAAATGGGCTTTGCTTCTGAATCAATATGAGATCATCTACTTTCCAGCTAAAGTCGTCAAGGGACAAGCGCTAGCAAACTTCCTTGCTAATCAGCCAATCCCGGTTGATTGGAAAATCTCAGACGACTTGCCTGACGAGGAGGTGTTCTACATCGATATCTTTTCGACATGGGCAATGTTCTTCGATGGATCCGCACGAGCAGACGGAGCGGGGGCATGAGTAGTATTCATGTCGCCACAAAGGCAAATACTACCTTACTCCTTCTAACTGAGTAAGCTATGCTCCAACAATGTTGCTGAGTACCAAGCATTGATCATCGGTCTCTAAATGGCGATCAACATGGAAATCACAGCTCTTGAGGTATATGGCGACTCCAAGCTCATAATCAATCAACTCTTAACTGAATATCAGGTGAGGAAAGATGAACTCGTCCCATACTTCCGACTGGCAACTCAACTGCTACAAAAGTTCGAGGTTATGACACTAGAACTTGTGCCAAGAAAGGAAAATCAAATGGCAGACGCTCTCACCAATCTAGCCTCGAGTATGACACTAGGAAAAGATGAAGCTGCAGACGTGCCAGTTTGCCAAAGACGGTGATCCCGCTCGTTACTGAAATGTTACTGGATGATACAAATGTCATCTTAGTACTTCTGGTCGACACTGAAGAGTGGAGACAGCCGCTGATTGACTACTTAGAGCACGAAAAGCTTCCAGATGATCTTAGACACCGTTCCGAAATACATCGACGAGCACCCCGATTCCTTTACCACAAAGGAACACTCTACCGACGCTCTTTTGAAGGAGAGCTCCTGAGATGCGCAGGTGAGGAAGAAGCCAATCAAGCCATGGAAGAAGCACATTCAGGTGTGTGTGGGGCGCATCAATTTGGACCAAAGCTACATTTCCAGCTCAAAAGAATGGGTTACTACTGGCCGAGCATGGTGAAGGACTGCCTGGAACACGCCAAAAGGTGCCAAGCTTGCTAATTCCACGCCAACTTCATACATCAACCGCCTGAACCATTACACCCTACAGTTGCTTCATGGTCGTTCGACGCATGGGGATTGGACGTTGTAGGACCAATTACACCAAAGTCATCTGCAGGAGAAGCTTACATCCTAGCTGTAACAGATTACTTCTTCAAGTTGGCTGACAATGGAAAGCAGTTCTCCAATCAACTCATGGACGAGCTATGCGACAAATACAAGTACAAGCAGCATAAGTCTTCCATGTATCATGCTCTGGCCAACGGCCTCGCAGAAGCATTCAACAAGACAATGTGCAACCTCCTGAAAAAGGTAGTCGGCCGAACAAAGAGGAACTGGCATGAAAGAATAAGTGAAGCACTTTGGGCATATAGGACTACACATAGGACTCCCACCCAAGCTACGCCTTATTCTCTCGTATATGACGTGGAAGTTGTTCTACCGCTCGAAAGTCAAATCCCCTCACTAAGGATGGCTATACAAGAAGGCTTGACTGATGAAGAAAATGCAAAATTGTGCCTTCAAGAGTTGGAAGCGCTAGATGAAAGAAGGCTCGAAGCTCAACAACACTTGGAATGTTACCAAGCATGGCTACCCAAGGCGTTCAACAAGAAGGTCCGCCCAAGGTCTCTCCAAGCCGGAGATCTCATACTGGCATTGCGTAGGCCTATCATCACAACTCACAAGACAAAAAGCAAGTTCACATCAAAGTGGGATGGACCATACGTAGTGCAAGAGGTCTACACCAACGGCGCCTACTTAATCATGGCAGAAGACAGCTTGAAGATCGGCCCCATCAACAGCAGATTTTTGAAGTGTTACTACCCCTAAAACAAATGCACCTTGCTCCTGGCCCGAAAGAGCATAAACTGTGTATGGCAAAATCATCATCAAAATCACAATTAAAATCATAAAAAAAATAAAAAAAAAAGACCATTACGCATTTGAACTACATCATGACTTGATCCCTCCTCAACCAAAGGTACGTAGGCAACTTGAAACTTCAAAACTTCAAGTGCAGTCACATCATCAACAAAAACACAAACACTTTGAAGAATAAAGAGCAAATTCAAGAATGCAAACACTTTATTTCTTTAAAGAAAAAAGTCTGATTACAAAAATTAAAAAAAAGGAAGGCAGAAAACACTACTCGAAAACTATGTCCCTAAAACTACGGAGGCGATCTTCAAGCAAGCCTTCCAAAGTCTTCAAAGTCTCTACCTCGGTGAGAGACAAGATGGGCAACTCCATAGCCATGCCTTTCTCTTGTTCTAGGCGTGAAATCTCCTCTTGGCATTGAGAAAGTGTAGCTCTCTGCTCCCCGAGAACACTTTCAAGTCGTGATGCTTCGATGCCCAGCTATTCTTGCTCTCGTATCAACGTATCTAGACGTACCTGGACAGAAGCTAAAGAAGTCTCTGTGGCGTGATAATCTCCCGAAGCAGCTTGCTGAAAAGACCGGACTTGGGTTAGTGACAAGTCTATTGCTGCAAGCTGGTGAGCTCTAACATCTGGACTCAACTTCTTCGAGGAAATAGCACGTAAAGAAGAATACTCAGTTGAGGCGGCCATAAGTTCAACAATCTTGATCTTCAAGGATGAAGAATCAACGTTAAGATTGTCAATTGCAGAAACAAGCTTCGACAAATCCTCCTTAAGCAACACAAGGTCCTCCAACAGGCATTTTGAAATCCTCCCCTCAATATGGCTCTTTATATCCATTGCCGCACGAAGATTCATGCGACGAATAAGCTCCTCAGTACCACTAAGGTTTGGCCCTCTTAGAGAGATCTCATAGCTAGCTGGCAAAGGTATTGAATGCATGACAGGCTCTTGCATACCTCTACCTACACACGGCAAACTTGGGAAACTTGACAGATTTGGAACAAGCTTTGTACCAGGCGGATCCCCAATCTCCCCGCCTGTAGGTAGGTCGCCTCCAAATAGTATCTCCGTATAAGAATAAATGCATGTGGTTGCCAAGTCAAAAGATCAAGAAGGCCCAACCTAAAGAAAACAAAGAAAGCTGTTAGAAACAAAAGCTAGAACGATGAAAGCAGAAGAAGTCATAAGAGAGAAGAAAATGCATACATCTTTCTCAAACGATACACTGCCATCGAGTTGAGGGAGCCTAAACACTTCTTTCTTCTTATGAAGAAAATTGACATCGCTGTCGACCTGAGCGCCTTCAAGTCGTCGCTTGTTTAAAACTTGTTGATGCTGCCGCAAAACAAGTCCATCTTCATGCGAATCAACTTCATCACCGGCCTCTTCAGATACATCCAGATGTTGAGAAGACAAGCGTGGGCATTGAGGAACTAAAACCACTGGTCTATCTTGCAAAGTAGCAGCATTCGCGCAATCAAAAGGTATCAGTTGTGTAGGAACCACAGAACAACCCCCCCTTAATACATCAAGGCGTGAATGAGAAGAATTGGTGCCACTTGCCATCCCCAAGTTTTCATAACGTACCTTTGACCACCAACTTACATAAGCACGGGTCACTGGATTACTCTTGAACTCGTCTTTGGCCGGCAGGGTGATAGAAGTATTTGTACATGCATGGGTACAAGACTTCCAATGCATATACACGGCTTGCAAGGATTCTAATTGGTTTTTTTCCTTCAGCTTGCCAAGCACATTTTGGACAAAACCAAATTGCCTGCTGAAACGGTGGGGACTATACGACTGAACAATGCATCGGTCTTCTTGCCGCAAAGAAGCATACCTCGAGCGAAGACTTATAAGGTAAGACAAGTCCGAGAAGCGAAGATGCGAATCATCCATGATGCCTCTCCGCACCGAGCCAATTGTCGTCAGATGGTCCATCTTCAAGCCTTCACAACTTCTAAACAGCGCTTGCGCCTGGGAATCATCGAGGCTCTTTGAAGAAAGCACACTAGAATACTTCGTCATCAAAGGCCCCGACTTGTCTAAAGTTGAAAAAGAAAAATGAGTGCCGAAGTACTCATCCAACCAACCATACACATAGTGGTAGGGAAGAACCGCAGCACAATCTTCAGTGCTTGCCGAGTTTGAAACAAAACTTAAGCCGTTATAAATGTTGGCCAAGACCGGGATAGCAAGACTAAAAGATTCACCTGCAGCCATCTTGCTAGCAACTTTGAAAACCCCAGGACGAACAAAGTTGACGTCGCCTATTGGAAAAACAAACTTACAAAGCCAACAAGCTAAGAAAGCAGCTAGGTAAGATTCTTCCACATGCTCTGATGCTATGCCAAGGTCCTCAAACGCTCTCAACTTGGCAGGGGAGCGGCGCCTAGCTGAACCAATAGCACCGGACGGATATGGGTCTCCCTTTGGCTTAGTGGTTTTGTTGCAACCTCTTTTCTTCAAGGACTTCTTGTACCTTGTGTCCTCCCAATACCAAAAGCGGATCCATGAAGAAATCTGTTGGAAGTATGCCCACAAAGCCACTCATTTGATGTAATAGCTTTTTGGAATAGTTATTGTGTTAAACTTTTATATGTTTAATAGAGGGCAAAGCTTATTGTTAATCACTATTTATAGTATCTTGTGTTTAAGCAATAAGGGAATCCAAGGAATGTATTTGATCTAAGAGACAAGTGATTTAAGTCAGTTAAATTAACAGGACCTTTCTCTTATGTTCATTCCTAAAACGTTCCTAGCCATAGGATTGCCAATTGGGCATTGACAATCCGCTAAGGTTAGTATGTGTTATGTCGACTCAAGCGTGAGTATGAACTAGTCTCAAGTCATTTGGTGTTGGACACTAAGGCAAACACATAGGTGCTCGAAAGAGTAATCGAGTACACTGAACAACGATCAAACGAGAGTTCGAACATACATGTCATGTGAGAACTCAATAGTTGAAATATGCAAAGTAGTCCTTTGACCTGAGGCATCATTGATGTCTAATGGTTAGGTCCTTGATCTTTGATTATGTCAACGGCATTCCATTGGAGTGTCCACGGCATTGTTGGGGTCAAGCTATCTAGTCATGTAGGCATATGAATGCACAACAAGGGATCTCTAACCTTCCATGGTGGAAGGAGAATACTCTAAGATATAATTCGAGAGTCTTTGGCCAAAGCATATGAATATGACTAAGGAAGTTTGTTCCAAATCTTATTCAATTGAATCATATAGAGAAGTATCACATTGGATAGTAGACATGAAACAAACTATCACTTAAACAATGTGATTAAGAGTATTGTATTAGAGAAGGACCGTATTGCATTGTAGTTGTAACTGGATAGGTTCTCCAACCACTTCTACTTAGCTTGGGTAACCATGACATGTTGCTAGGCGTCACCCATGGTTTGTGGAAGCCCTAAAGATTAGCAAACACTAATTTTAAGGGAGAATTGGAATGTGGTTTCAATTCACAATCGATCGTTAAGAGTAACATCGCCCACTACCTCGCTAATTGGAACCTAATGGATCGTACACCGAGTAAGGATATAAGTGAAGAAATTATATGAAATGGATAAGCAATTAAATGGTTTAATTGAAGAATGGTCAAGATTAATTAAATAGTTAATTAATTATACGAAACGTTCGTATTGGGCGTTTAAGTTAGTTTTGGGCTTCGGGGCACAAAAAACGTTTTGGTCCACAAGACCCATTATGTTTAAGTTGTATGACAACTAAAACAAAATGAGCAATTAAGCCCAATAACAACATATGGCCGGCCATAAGGGTGAGGGGTAGCAAACTTGTATTAATTACAAGTTTGCCACTCACATGAAATGAAGTATAAAATCAACATTATAGCTTTGTTTCACATTAGGGTTTTCTAATTGAATTTGGGTGAAACATATTCTCTCATTTTCTACATAGAGGCCGGCCACTTAGGGGAGGAACATCTAGCAATCTTCTTCTTCCCTAAGTCATCCATTTCATCTTCACACTACATCTTTGGTGTGGAGACTTAGAGACACCAAACCTTTGGTGTTTTTGGAGAACAAATCCTCAAATCCTCAAAGAAGAAAAGGAGCACTAAAAGGGAGGAAATCACAAGGAAGATCCAAGGAGCAAGGAGGTGACTTGAAGGCCCTCCACTTGGGTGAATCCCTTGTGTAATCAAGGATGAGCTTCAAGGGTAAAGAATCTCTAAATTCTTATTCTCTTTAATATTGTTAAAGAGTCTTATGGTTCACCATATACTAGGCTTTGAAAGTCATGGGTTTTATGAATTGTTTTTGAATGCATGCCTACTTTAAAGTGTTATTAGTATGCCTATGTATTCAAATGTTCTTACATGTTCTTAGCTAGGACAAAATTTTTCCTTCAAAATCTTCACACCTGATTTGCCCAAGCATCTTGGGAAAGCTTATGGTATGCCCAAAACAAACAGCGATAACTCGCAGGCAATCCTCGGCTATTGCAGAGAGAAAGTTCCTACGCACTAGGAACGACCTCATCATAAAACTTACCTTGGATTGGCAAGCCCCCTATCTTATGGAGATCCCAAAGTGAAATTGACATCTCTCCTTGAGCCGTATGAAGCATGTTAGTCGCTGAACGCCAATGCTCGAAGAACGCATGAAGGATGGAAGGATGGAGATCATAACTGAACAAAGATGCGTACACGACATGGTAAAGGCCCATGCTAGTAAGCACTTGTTTAGATCGGCCCAAGACATCTTCAAGCCACTCCCAATAAGACTCAGCAAAAACAGCTTCTCCGGTAGTCGACAAGGTATCATTCCAAGCCACAGCTCTGCTGCGGATGTGATCACCAAGAAGCTTATACGAAGCCGGATGATTGTCATGAGCATGGTGTGAAGGGTTCAAGATAAGAATCCTTAATATGCACGCCTTCTTCTCCGTATTTGATCGAACAAAGTCTGCCACCTCCCAAGATACTTCAGAAGACCACGACTTAATATGCATGGAGTTGTGTTTTGCAAGAAGAGCAAGCACCTTAGGGCCAGTCAGTGGTGCGTAAAGCTTCAATGTTGTTCCCCTATCTTGCGAATCACTTTCCTTCGCAAGAATGGTGATGGTGTTGCTCTTAAAACACTTGAAAAATACCATGACCGCAACAAAGCAAAATTAGCCACAAAACTTGAGCAGCACGGTAAAGAGGGCAGCCACAGAACGGTCCTTCAAGACATGCTACAGTGGCAAAGAAAACCAAAATGTCACGTAATCGCACTACGCAACCCCGCAACAATTACGAAGTAATTTCTCGCACCGCATGGCAACATCAACACCAAAGGAAAACTGTGACCAAAAGGCATTACACAGCGAAGCCCCGCTGCAGTCCTTTGCACAGCACCATATGACAATGCACCACCGAGGGAAAACTGTGATCAAAAGGCACTACACAGCGGAGTCTCGTCGTAGTCTCTTGCACAAACACTAGGCAGCAGAAAGCACATGTACACCCGCAATCCTGCCCACTCTGCCAACAACTACCACACCTTTGGAAGCTTCATGAAGGTCCTAGCATCATGCTTTGCCTTCCCACACAAAAAAAAAAAAAAAAAAAAAAAAAAGGAATTCCCGGCATCACAACAAAGAAATCCATCAGTGGGATACACACATTACATATTTTATATATGTATACGCACGAGGATGAGACAATCAATACACACACACACACGCACACATGAAGTGACCTCACAAACAAGCTAACGTGACAATATATGTGTGTGTGTGTGTGTGTGTGTGTGTGTATGTATGTGTGTGTGTGTGTGTGTGTGTGTGTGTATACACACACACACACACATGAAGTGACGTTACAAACCGTGAGAGTTACCTGCCATGTACATATGCATGTAGAGTAGTGGAACAAACACAAGCTACAAGACAGTCAACATATATATATATATATTATATATACAGCTCCAAAGACGTGAAAGCTTCTACAGGCAGAAACTAAAGCAGAACCACAGAAGGCCGAGTCTCCCTTTTCTCTCCTTCCTCCACCACAAGACAGCAAATATTGCAACGACTGTGCAATGGTTACGCAGTGATGGTGCGATCCCATATATCACACACACACACACACACACACACATATATATGTGTGTGTGGGTACAGGAACCTAGAGAAGCAAATGGAGTATGGCGACTGTGCAGGTAATGATGCGGTAACTGTGCGAGTCCGCATGCAGAAAAAGATGCAGGTGAGGAATCCCATTAAGAAACCCAGATAAGTAAGTGAAGTGCAGTGACTGTGCAAACAATGGTGCGGTAACTATGCAAACAGCAATCCACATGCAGTGAAGAACGTAATAAGATGATTGTGCAAATAAAAAAAAAAGTATATATATATATATATATATATATGCGTATGTGTGTGTATCAATTATAAAGGCTTCAGGCACCATGTGAAGGTTAAATAAAAAAATAAAAATAAAATAAAAATAAAAAGGAGGCAGCAATGATGATGTTGGGAAGCACTGTCAAAGGCAGCACTAGCTGCCAATTGTTTAAATTAGCAGATTGGAGGGCATTCGGCTCTCACAATGCCAAAAAGCTGAAACCACTCACAATTGCAAGCTACTGTTAGCAAGTCAAGGAGGAAAAGGAAAAGAGGTGGTGGCGACAGAATTATTGCAAAGAAGAAAATAAGAAGGATGGTGCACGGCACCACCTTGGAAAAGTATGATAAATATATATATATATATATAAGAAAAAAAAAGTATCACATCTATGTTTTTTATCTGTATTTAGCACGAAACGCTAAATGAAATAAAGCATGTCCATTGATATCTCCGAGAAATTAAAAATGCATACAAAAAAAAAAACAAAAAAAAAAAAACAAAAACAAAAACAAAAAAGAGGGAGCCTTCACAAAGGTTGCTCACGTGAAGCCCACTACTTGGCAAAACCCCAAGAACGGGAGGCATTGAAGATAGATTATTCGAAGCCTCAATACTTGGTTGAACGCTAGATAGATTATTCGAAGCCTCAATACTTGGTTGAACGCTAGATGACGAAGGCAAAAGGTGCCTTTGGAAGAAAGCCACGAACCTCTAATGGTCACTTTGAATCCGACCTTCAGATTCTTGTAGCTGATCAAGCTTCCTCTTCATGCTCGTCGAATAATTAGTTGCAAGCATGTGCAAATCTCTATTCTCACGCTTAAGCTGTCTGATCTCTTATCTAAGATTTTCCACCTCAGCCGTCAATGATTCAACTTGACGGGTTCGAGCAAGGAGGCGTTGGCCCATGTTGGACACAGAGCCTGCTGATAGGAGCATATTCATGCGACTTAAATGGCTTGTTCTCGTGCATTTACGTTATGTTTCTTTAGTTATTTTAGTACTTTAAGCTATTTTCGTGTGTTTGTAGGCCGAAAGGGCTAAAGGAGCAAAAAGATGCATTTTGGAGACTTTTGGAGCACTTTTGGGCTAAGGATGGATAGCTTATGCTTGGAGCCAAAGTGTTGGACGAAATTGAAAACCTAATTGAAGACCAAAGTGTTGGAACCTTGTTCCCTTTAGTTTTAGGATATTTAAACCTTTCCTATATCCTTAGTCGTGCATAACATTCCAACATTCCACTCCTTCATTCACCACTTATCATATCATACACTTATCTTATCATCACCACATATCATTCATTTATTACTTATCATATCATTCATTCATCTACATATCAATAACCACTTATCTTATCACTCAACATATCATTCATTTATCACTCAACATATCATTCACTTATCACTTATCTTATCATTCACTTACCACTCAACATATCACTCAACATATCATACACTTATCATTTATCATACTCATAATTATCTACACATTACAACCTAAAACACATGCACATTCACCCACATGCACAAACACACATTATTGCCGTGCACATTCCATTGCACTCCTCCTTTCATTTTCAGCCACATTCCACATGCATTTGCACATGCATTCCCTCACCAAGAAATCATTCAACACATGCATTCACTCTTTAATCCACATGCATTCACACACTTCACACAAACAACATTCACATGCAAACACAAGCTTTAACCAACAAACAAAACAGCCAACACATGCACCATTACACTATTGCCGTGAGTTTCATTCCATTTCCAACATCTTCACATGCATTTCCAGCTTTCACATGCCTTCACATTCATTTCCAAACAATAATCACTTCAAATCACATGCACAAACATGCATTTTCAGCACCATTACACTATTGTCGTGAGTTTCATTCCATTTCCAACATCTTCACATGCATTTCCAGCTTTGCACATGCATTTCCCTTTCATTTCAACCCACATGCATCCTTTAATCATTCAAACATGCAGCCACATTCCCTCCTAGCTGCCATGTTCCCCTATTTCACCTATAAATAAGCATCCATTCTTCCACAATTCATTCACTCTTCCATACACATTTTCAGTTACAAACACCAAGCAACAAACCCATTCCATTGCCGTGAGTCCCACTTCATTTTCTGCATATTTTCTCTTCACTCTTCCATCTCCAACCACTCCCTACTCCATTCCACATACACCTAAAGCCCTTAACATCTCCTTAGACCTTGTGCCACAACGAAGAGGAAGAGAAGAGTGCCTAAACGTTCATACAATTCAAGTTTGAGTTGTTGGAATGTTTAGTTGTTTCTTTGATTTCAAGGTTATGAGGAACTAAACCCCCTTTAGCTAGGGGGTGATTCGAAACTATGTTTATATTTGCAATTTGAATTGATTATGTTTGGTTGGAATTTCATAAGTTGTGGATTCAATTCGTTTAACTGTTTGATTGATAACTTATTTATGTATGTTCATTGAGATTGCAAGCTTAATTTTCATGCATAAATATGACGCTAGAATATAAGTGAATTTCACCTAATCGTTATGAACTTATATTCACAAGTAGTGGAGGTTGCTTATAAACAATCGCGTTAAACGAATTCTTGGCATAAGTTTCATGCGTATTCCATAGTAACGAATGCCTCGTCGATGTTTATGATTTCCGTTGAACTTAATGATCTTTGTTGAATGTCTCTATCATGCGTATTCCATAGTTAGGGACTTTGATTAAGAATAATTTGGTTGTAATGCGTATTCCATTCAATCCAACGAATTTAGGGAAATCTGAAAGTTAATCTAAGCGGATCTAATTAACTTGGAGCATTGAGTTTCACAACTTATCGAAAGACCAACTGAGAATCAATTTTGTATGCAAGTGTAACATGTGTGGAGAAGAACCCCTTGGCTATTCCATCATCCATATTTTCATCACATTCATATTTACATTTTGCCTTTAATTATATTCTGTCTTTTTAATTTAATATCGTCCAAACACATTTCCTCCATATTTCGTTGAGTCTTAATCATTCGTATTTGTTTTATTTTTGTATCTTTAAGCTTTTGGAGTCATAAACACTTGCAAATTCGTCTAAATCAAGTTCTAGCTTCTATTTGAGTCAATTTGATTGTTTTAGACAATTTGAGTTTTTCAAAGCCATTCTGAGTCATAGTAGTCTTGTTAAGAGTATTTTAATTTAGTTTTTATGTTTTTAAGTCAATTTAGAAGGTTTTAGCAAGCCCTCCTAATCCCCGGTCTAGAACGATCCCTCACTTATCCATTCTACTACAATTGTCAAACGAGGGTTTAATTTGAGTGTCAAGTAAATCTCGCATCACCCGCACACTGAACACTAAGAGCTAAGGACTCTTGAACGGCCAACTCATCGGACCGTCTTGAAAGCAGCCTATTATCTCTAGGAGTAAGGAGGTTCCTAGCTACTACCGTAGCCATTGTTGCATCCCTCATCACGGAGTCTACACCTGTAAGAGCGCCATTAGAAGATAAGAAAGATGGGCACCATATATTACCCTGATGCGGCGCACCTGTATCACCGCTGAGACTCAAATCTAAGCAAATATTAGATGGGTTAGCCATTTTCAAAGATGTTAAAAGAAAAGGGTGGGATGAAGTAAAATCTTAAAAAAAAAAAAAAAATACACCGGAGACGATTTTCACGAACAAGCAATCTTCAAAGTGTGCATGTTGGATGTGATCGATACCTCTATTAAAGGAGAGGCAACAAAACCACCAATTCAAAAAAACAATCGAAGAGACACCACTCTTCAAATCCTAAAAGCCGGATTTTCCTGCGTAAAGTTCGTCAACGCTTTTCAAACGCAATCTTAACTTTTCAGATAACGCGTGCAACTTTGTCAAAGATCTCTGACAAAGTTGAAAACGCGTGGAGTTCACTATCCCAACTACCACACTTTTGCCGACAAGCGTGGGTGACAAAGCTGCACCCACACCACGACCTGCTATTAAAATCCCTATGTATGTCAACATTCATGGCAAGGCATACATCCAAAAACGCATGACTATTCTTCTTGGCCAAGAATGCAGCTGCAACCAAACCCCTCAATATGCTCAGTTTTCTTCTTCCCTGAAAACACCTATTCAACAAAGTCTTCAAGAGTAAACGTATCTCATATCATTAGGGTCAAAAGCAAGAATATCTCATTGCATGCCTTTTCCTCGTCCTTTCCTTTGTTCTTGTTCTTCCCTGCAAGATAAAAAGAGAGATAGCGATCAGTCGGCGCTTGGAATCAAGCTTCCCGTTTGGAACCGACTGCCTGGAACCCCTTCCCTGATCGTTTACCCAGCACTGCTCTCAAGTACTCATCTTTAACTATTGATGTACCCCCAAAGAAGATACCAGATGCCTGGAGAACGGATGAGGCAGGAGGAAACGGTAGATCGAAGCATGTGGAGACAAGCGCAACAAATATATGTGCTGATTCATCCGCTGCTTCTTGGAAAGCAAAAGTATCTCATATCATCAGGGGCGAAAGCAAAGGTATCTCATATCATGCTTTTTCCCTGTCTTTTCCTTTGCCCTTGCTCTTGCCTGCAAGATAAGGAGAAAGAAAGCAATCAGTCGGAACCCGAAATCAAACTTCTGATCTAGAACTGATTGCCCAGAACCTTTGCCTGGTTGCTTACCTAGCGTTGCTCTCGAGTGCTCGTCTTCAACTGTTGGTGAGTCTCGAATTTCCTCAGCGAATACTTGAGGACAGGTGGCAGGATGTCAGCTCTTTACACTGAAGCTGACAAGCATGAATGAATCGCTGAGAAGTGATGCTCTGAAAGACCATTTAAAGGCAAAGGGTTGCGCACCACCTCGGCTATGTAAAAAGAAACAAGCAGAGAAGAATGCAGTACAAGGAGCTGGAACAAATCACTGTAGCACGACGCCCTCCCCTGCAGAACTGCATAATCCAGACAGAGGAGTTTAAGTCAAATCCAAGCTCGACATCATTGTTCTGATCAAAGAGCTCGAGAAGCCTCAACAACCCTCCGCTGGCACCGTCACCAAAGAGCAAAGCCTCGCCGTGCGACGCCATTAAATCACCAATACTTCTTCAAAAGCAAAAGTATCTCATATCATGCTTTCTCCATGTCCTTTCCTTTGTCCTTGTTCTTACCTGCAGGGCAACGAGAAAGAGAGCAATCAGTCGGCACATGGAATCAGCTTTCCGATCTAGAACCGACTGCCTGGAACCTATTCCCTGATTGCTTACCTAGCGTTGCTCTTGAGTATTCGTCTTCAATAGTTGATACACTTCCAGAGAAAATACCACATGTGCTTGGAGAACAGCTACGATGAGTGACAATGAAATATCAATCTTGTGGATCATCAGCAAATGCAACAACTGCACGTGCTAATTCATCCCCTAACCCTCTTCAATATGAATTGGAAAGATTGAACAAAGAAACAGGTCATCACCTCCACCTCATGCTTGCCTGCCATGTGTCTGAATCCTGAAACAGCTCGTGGTCATATTTTCATTCAAGATCAAGCCTCGATGGCCCTTGAAGAAATCACAACTCTGATTCAAAATCAAGTGTTCACCACCCTTGAATCAAATTCAACTCCAAATAAAAGGAGTAAGTTCAGACCTTTGGAGGAGACCAAAAAACAACCTCCAGCCCAGTTCAAGATTAAGCCTGTGGAAAATCAACGATTGGAGGAAACCAGAGAATCTTCCAGTCGAATTCAAGATCAAGCTCCGATGGCCCTTAGATCGACATCTACATTAAGGGACTTCAAAACGCATCTTCTACACCTGACAAGTACATGTATACGACGCGCCTTGAAGTGGGGGCATTTGTAGACACCGAAATTTCAGTGAAATAAATGTTAACCAATGCATTAAAATTACAACATTTATTCATTTCACCTACATCACACGTTCATTTCACCTACAAACTCCATTCATTTCACCTACATTACACATTTACTTCACCTATCAACTCCACTTATTTCACCTACAACATCCACTCACTTCACCAAAAAAATGGATGGTGGTGATTCACTCTCAAAGCCTATAAATAGGCTTCTCCATCAAGAGAAAAGAGGAGGAATTTACATCACACCAAAACCTTGAAGCTTTGAAACTCTAAAGCTCTCAAGCAAATCCCAAAGGATCAGTAAAACCCTCTTCGTACTTCGTCAAAATCCTCCTTAAAGATCAAGCCCCGACAGCCCTTGAAGAAACTTCCCTCAACCTTCAAGATCAAGGCCTGATGGCCCTTGAAGAAAGTGTTCATCGTTCATCATCTGTTCATCCTAAGATCAAGCCCCAACGGCCCTTTGGATTAACAAAAAATCAACGAACCCATACACGCATTCTTCAAGATCAAGCCCAACAGCCCTTGAAGATCCATTCGTCAACTGTTCAACCCTAGATCAAGCCGCGACGGCCCTTTGGATCAACAGCTCATCCACAAACCTACACCCTACGAAGATAGAATCAGAGGATCAAATTACAAAGAGATTGTAACCCCAAAATCATTAATACAAAATATTATTTTGTACACGTATTCTTGTTTCAGGAAAATTCGTGTTTACACCGATGATATCAAATCTAGCTTCTTCTGGTGTCTCATTCATCATT
The DNA here is from genome assembly GCF_019419815.1 of Pyrus x bretschneideri. NCBI lineage: Eukaryota > Viridiplantae > Streptophyta > Magnoliopsida > Rosales > Rosaceae > Pyrus > Pyrus x bretschneideri. The sequence goes on along the minus strand of NW_025999589.1, from coordinate 57,495 downwards.
CCAAAATCAAGAAACGCAAGTTTTCCATCAGGTGTTGCCAAGAGATTACCAGGATGGGGATCTGCATGAAAATATCCATACTCAAGTAATTGTCTGAGGCTGCACTGTATGCTAGTGTTCAGAAGATCCAATACTTGCAACCCTTGTCTCTCAATTGCAGCTTGCTCGTTTAACTTGACTCCATCCACCCACTCCATTATCAACACTTTTCTGCTGGTATAATCCCAGAAAATGTCTGGGACCATAACCTTTGCCTTGTCAGCATACAATTTCTTAAACCTCCTCGCATTTTGTCCCTCCTGCAGGCACCTGTCAAAATTAACATGGAAACCTAAAAGAATCTTATACAAAATATGAAGCTGTAGAAATTGCGTGTAGTTACATCATGTATTGTAGAGTCAGGAGCAAAGCATTCATACTCTCATGGCAGTTAATGACTAGCAACAAAGGCAAGCATGTCAGTGATTGTCGATGGGAAGACTGACCTGCACACAGTTAAGCTCTTGATAAACTCTGTGTGCAAATTCATCAATAAGTGCTATAACATCAGTGGTTATGACGTCAACATATTTATTTATGAAAAATCCTAGACCTCTTATGAGATAGAAGTCAAGTCCTATAGCTTCTTCAATGCCCGGACGTTGCACCTTGACAACAACAACCTGCCCAGAATACTTGAGATGAGCTTTGTAGACTTGACCTAAACTAGCTGCCACAATTGGGGATGGAGAAATGCATGAGAAAAAGGAGTTGAGTGGCAGTTCCAACTCCCTTTCAATGCAGGAAAATGCTTCTGCATCTGGAAAAGTGGGCAAAGCATCCTGAAGCTCAGAGAGCTCCTCTAGATTCTCATCGATCACGTCATTCCTTTGGTCCACCAACAGCTTTAACCCAAATGAACCCAGCGATATCAGAATTTCAAGAGTCCTCCGAATAACCTTATTTAATTTACAACCAAACAACATAACAGTATACGCTAATTCAATATAAAAAAACCAAACAAACAATAACAACATAATAATTCAATCTTTAACAACAAAAAAAAAAACATAATAATTCAATCAAAAACCAAAGAAAGAAAGGAGAAATTGAATAAAAACCTTGACTGGGCGAGAGCCGTACTTGCCCACCAGCAATTCGGGGCTGTAAATGGAAGCATTTGCAGCACGTGCCAGGGCCCTTGCCTCCGCCCGAAGGTCGTCCGTTCGATCACTGCCGCCTCGATAGATCTGCAAGTTCACCGCAGGTATTGCTGGTCTGGCCTCTGAAAGAAGTGATTGCGCCGGTCTTACTCTAACTCTCATGCTACGACTCCTTTTGTAAACAGATGCGGCATCATTTTCCCTTGACACTGCTCTCCAGCCACGGGGTTTAGGGCTGACCCACGGGGCCGCCACAAAGTTAAGGGCTGACCAACGGCGACAATCATAGCTCCTTCTCCTGCTGTGCTCTCTGTACAAGTGCTACTACTATAAGTGCTCAGCTCAGAATGGACCAACAAACCACAAATGCTACTACTTTTGCCATTGGCATTACTCTAGTTCCAGGCCAGGTAGGGCAATTAATCCTCCTGCAATTTCTCACTTGGACAACTCTTTCCTTCCTATCCAACTCGCATTTATTGTATTTTGTCTTGTTTTTTTTCTAATTTTTTGTTTCAATTAATATTTAGGGTAAAGTACAAAAAATTACCTCAACTATTAGTGTCACGACACTTTCATACTTCATCTTTTAAAATTGACAATGTCATACCTTATCTTACGAATTTGTGCCAATGTTATACCTTCCATTAGCCTGCCGTTAATTTGTCAGTTAAATGCTGACGTGATTTGATCTAGACCCTACTTTCTATTAAAAAATTAAAAAAATATTAAGAAAAACTAAAAAAAAATCATTTAATATTTTTAAATATTAAAATAATAAAGAAAAGTTTCGTCCCATCCACCCCTCCCCCCTTCTCTCTTTCCCGATCTTCTTCTTCCCTGCGTGATTCAACCAAAAAAAAAAATAATTGAAAACCCATCAACCCCCAACCCTCCTGAAGTAGAAGAAGAAGAAGAAGAAGCCTTTCGCCGATTCTGATGTGAAATATTCTAACACTCAAATTAAAACCCTATGATTGTAGTATATGAAAGTAAGGATCGTTTTAGGCCGGGGATTAGAAAGGATGCTAATCTACTCAAATTAAACTCTAAAACACTAAATTATACTCAAAAACAGAAAACTAGACTCTAACAACTCAAAACAAACTAAAAAGACTCAAAACAGCACAAAATAATCAAATAGACTCAAACTAGACACTTAAGGATGATTTGGGTGATAAGCTAGCAAGAGGGTCCTTCTCCACACATGACACACTTGCATACAAATTGATTTCTAGTTGCTTTTCCAATAAACCATGAACCTCAACACTCCAGATTAACTGTGAACAGCACTAATTAACCCTCAGATTTTCCTTAAGTCATTGAATTGGATGGAATACGCATCGGCAACCAAATTATTCTTCAATAGTTCCCTACATGAACATCATAATAGAGATACAATCAAAGATCATTAAGCTTTGTGAAAATCATAAGCATTGACAAGGCATTCGTAACTATGAACAACATGATACTCCTGTCAAGAATTTACTTAACATAATCGTGACTAGCAACCTCCACTACTTATAAATATAAGTTCATAACGATTAGGTGAAACTCCCTTATATTTTAGCATCAAATTCATGCATGCAAACTAAGCGGACCCTCTTAATGAACACACAAGAATAAGTTCTTAATCAAACAGTTAAGTAAATTATATTCACGATTTATGAAATCACAACTGAAAGTAATCAATTCATATTGCAAATATAATCATGGTTTCAAAATCTCCTCTAGCTAAAACGAGTTTAGCTCCTCATGTTCGCAAAACAAAGATAATTAAACTTAAACATTAAAAACAAAGATAGAATACACCTAGAAACACTCCAGGTGGCTCCTCCTTCCTTCCTTGCTGCGCATAATGGGGATTTGTGTGAATTTAGGCTCTTGAGGTGTGGTGGATGGTGTGGTGTGAAATTGTGGTAGAGGGTGGTGGTTTATGAGTGCTGCGACATCATCTATTTATAGGGTGAAGGGAAGGCACGAAATTGGGCTGAAAAGGAGAGGAATTAGGACTCCAAATCACCAAAGAACAAGGACAGTTTTAATCATATTCCAAGGAGGACAAGGAATGGTCCTTGTGGCAGATTCTAGAACTTCTAGAAAGGTTACATGTGACATAAACTTAGGGCACGAAAATAGGGCTTCTAGAACCTGATATTTAGGTGATTTAATGTGAAAATGAGTCCTCTTTGAAGCTGGAATTAAGGTAGGAAAAGATTAGGATTGACACACCCCGACCGAGATCAGGGCATGCTGGCCGTCACATGAAGGTGACGTAACCATGTGCACAGTGCGGAAGCTAAGAATAATAACAAAAGTACGAAAAAAATAAAAACCAAACCATACACTGAGTAAATAACATACAAGTGCAAGCGTTAGTGTGAAAAACAATATTTAGAGCACGGAAGACCTTGTGCAATTCGGGGAACAAACGCTAAATAAACACACCCAGAGGTGGTCTTACTCTGGTGGTAATCTGTCAGATATGCCAAGAATCCCTCGAGAGCCACCAACAGAGCTATCCAAACTAGAACCTGGAGGGGCGCAAAACAGAAAGCGTGAGTGGGCAAAAACAAAGCTTTTCAAAATCATTTCAATAACAAAAGTTCTAACCCCTCGCCATAAAACCTGTATAGTTTCCCAGAAAATAGAATATACGGAATATATATAAAACATGCTCAGAAATATGCCATGTCGATTGCCTCTAACCAAAATGCAAGTACTCAGGTAATGTCAATCAATGCCATGTAATCTGTCAGCTGGAGTCACCTAACGTGACCTGTATAGCTGAATCTAGAGCTCAAATCCACAACTCACTAACTATACCTGCACACGAGTTGGAACCACCTACAGTGGTCTGTATGACAGGACTGGGTGTAAATAAATACGCTCAAGTGCTACGATCATGTGAAGGCTGGGCGAATAATTGCGGGTCACCTACGAGGCGGAACCACCTATAGTGGTCTGTACGACAAGACTATGCACCTAACTTGGATCCAAGATGAGCATGTGGTGCGGGAGGTGAACATCACGTGAAGGACTGTGCCCTACTCTGGGCGGGAGCACTAACACTGGGGGTGCAGGTTATGAGCTCTCTATGCATCTTAATTCACTACTAAATATAAACATAAACCATAACTTACCTGACACTTACCTGTGCGTCCGCAGCACCAAACATATATATATATATATATGCAACTACTAATGCATAATTAAACAGGCAAACATACTACAGAGAAGAATGCATCAAAACCAGTTAATTGGTTTTTCATAATACAATTGTGAAATCAAGAAATCTATATTTTTCCTAGTACCTGGTTTGAAGATTTGTGCAAATTCTGTATAGACGCTTCATTTCACTTTCTGGGAAAAACACAAGTATATAGGTATATACGGAAAACCAAAAGCCCACTCACTGGTATGTAGAAGGGTCGTAACCCCCTTGCCTTAAGTGACTGCGCTCGTCCTCGGGATAGGTCTCACCTATATGCGAAACAACTATAAAAACATTAATTTAAAGCACATAACCCAAACTAGGTAAAACCTTCTCATACAATGCTTAAAAGGGGTGTGTGAATACACCAACGTGATCTACTCAACCTCATGAACATCCCTATATTTTTAAAATAATTTTCCGACGACACACGTGCCCCCACGGGCCTGCCAAGGCACGGCCACACAGGCCACCCACGCGCAGGCAAGTGCCTGGCACACTGATGGCGTCAGTTAACGCCGTCAGGAATATTTCGTTAACTCTGACAGATTCCATTAACGCCGTTAGGAATATTCCGTCCAAACTGACGGAATATTTCGCCGTCTTCTCCGGCCAAACATCGGTGCCGTCGCCGTCGTTGGAAAACCGAGAAATTTTCCAAACTTCATATCTCACTCGTTTTTCACCCAAATTTCACGAAATTGGCACCAAAATGAAGCTTACAACTAGAGGAACAAATCCTTACCACTTTCAAGCACTAAAACCAACGGAATCTCGCTGGAAAAACTCCACCAACTCCGGCCAAATCTCCAACTCACAAACCTGACATCCAAAACCTTCAAATGAACCACCCCGAGCCTCCTAAGGACCTAACCAAGCTTCCTACACGCATGAAATTCCCAAAAACACAAGATTTTACGTGTGCATGAACAGTGACCAAATCGGGGATCTTGAGTTCGACGTGAAAACGAAGGTATCCTTACCTGAAATGGGTATGGTTGAACTCCTAAGAACCTCACGAGCACAAATATATAGTTTTCATCTACGATCCGTAACATTTTCGAGCACTTTGTTTCTTGTCCGTACAAGGAAGAAAGGAAAGGGAGAGAGAGACAGGGATACGGGATAGAGAGGGTCAACAAGAGAGGGTGATGAGAATGATGATGGATGTGTGGTTGAGATGTAGACAAACAAGTAATCAAAGTAACCACACAAACAACAATTATCCATTAGGGGCAAAACCGTCATTTCATCCCTATGGTATGAAAAATCCGGGACGGGCTGTCACAAGGATAGGATAAGATAAGATAAGGTTGGATAAGGTTTGGATAAGATAAGGTAATTTGGATAATATTCCTTCTTTGTAGCTGATTCCTTATCTTCTTTGTCTTTGAACTTGTTTCTCCAGATTTGTAGCATGTTCTTAACCTCTCTTTGATTCAATTTCGTCCATCCACCTTGCTCCATATGCAAGCTATCCATAATAAGCCCAAAACTGCTCCAAATGGCTCCAAAATGCACTTTCTTGCTCCTTTTACCATTAGGACCTACAAACACACGAAAATAGCTTAAAACACTCTAATAAGTAGTAATTAGCTCACTAAATGCAAGGAAACAACATAACTAAGTAGCATAAATATGCTCCTATCAGATTCCACGAGGGGTGGATGCAAGGGTGGGTGCGGAGGGTGGATGCGAGGGGAAGACAAACTGGGATTTTTGTTTTTTGTTTTTTGTTTTTGTTTTTGTTTTTTGTTGGTTTTTTTTTTTTTTTGTTTTTTTCTGGGTTGCAAGTAGGGGCTTGGGTGGGGGGGGGGATGGGGAGAAGAAAGAAGGACGCAGGGGGGAGGGTGGGAAGGGATGAAGTTTTTTTTTCTTCTTCTTTTGTTTTCTGGGTTGCAGGCTTGCAGAAGGTAGAAGGAGGGAGGGAGGGAGGGAAGGAAAGGGACGAAATGTTTTGTTTTTTTTTATGTTTTTTTTTTCGTTTTTTTTGTTTTTTTTTTACTTTTCTTTATTATTTTAATATTTAAAAACTATTAAATGATTCTTTTTTTTTTAGTTTTTAATAATTTTTTATTAATTTTTTTAATAGAAAGTGGGCCCTGAATCAAGCCACGTCAGCATTTAACTGAGAAATTCACTCCAAGCTAACGGAAGATATAACATTGGCACAAATTCGTAAGATAAGGTATGACATTGTCAATTTTAAAAGATGAGGTATGAAAGTGTCGTGACACTAATAGTTGAGGTAGTTTTTTTGTACTTTACCCTAATATTTACTATTTGTTTTGCGTTCGGGCTGGCTGTTGGCCAATTAATTAATATTTCGTGGTGGACTGGTGTGTTCTACTGTTATATAACTAGCAGTCAAATTTTATTTTAAGGATAATGTTAGATAGATTAAATTTTTTAAATAAAATTGATAAATTATTTAATATATCATCAATAAGAAGTAATCACATTAATCGATACTTTATTAATAATTCAATTATCAATCATTACATATTTGGTTTACAAAATTTAGTCTCTCTATCATTACCAACTTAAACATTATTCTACCACACAATTTAGTATCACTCGCCTTTTGCGTTTTTGCATTGCGAGTAGGAGTGGTTACGGTCCAGTTCACTCTGCAAACTAGGACGAAACTGGTTATTTTTACTGTTCCAATTTGGTTCCTTTTTTTCCTAAATTTGACTATAGGAAACAAATCGAACCAGATCAGGTCAGTTCCAATTTGGTTTGATTTTCGACCGATTTTGGGGGTAGGCCCATTTAACTCTTCTTTCTTTCAAGAATGGAAACGAAACATTCTCAATAAAAATCCAAACAAAAATAGTAAAAAAATGAAGATTCATATAAGCGGAATCAAATCAATACCCAATGGACGGCGAACAGCGAACGAAGACTGAAGTGGAATCAAAGATGGGGATTCAAGGATTGGTAGCAAAATCAAGGTTGGGGATTCAAGGACTAGAAGCAGAATAATGGGCAAAGATTCAAGGGCCAGAAGCGAAATACTAAACACTGTCAGGGGACTTTCTCGGCAGGTGGAGTCAAGGACGGCAGAAGAAGACTAGGCGGAACTTGAGGAGTGACTTGATTTCCATGGCCGACACAATTTGGCAGAGATACAAAGAAAAGAGAGAGAAAAAAGAAAGGTACAGTTGTTGGGGGAGGCATAAAAGGAAATGGATAAGCTTTGTTACGTTGGGACTAGGAGAGAGAAAAATAGATGAAAGAAAAAAAAAAGAGAAGAATAAGGAAGAGGTGAGGGGGAGAGATAAATGTTACAACCTGTACCTTAAAATAATATATTTTATTCATGAACCATGTGTGTTTGTACCATACTTCACCAATCCTGAAACTACCAAGCACCAGTCAACGTCATACCTTCAAGGTCCCACTGAGGGGTTCATGTTGATGTTGGAAGTATGCCCAGAAAGCCGCTCATTTGATGTAATAGCTTTTGGAATATTTATTGTGTTAAACCATTATATGTTTAATAAAGGGAAAAACTTATTGTTAATCACTATTTATTGTATTATGTGTTTAAGCAATAAGGGAATCCAAGGAATGTATTTAATCTAAGAGAGAAGTGATCTAAGTAAGTTAGATTAACGAGACCTTTCTCTTATGTTCATTCCTAAAACATTCCTAGCCATAGGATTGCCAATTGGGCATTGACAATCTGCTAAGGTTAGTATGTGTTATGTTAACTCAAGCGTGAGTATGACTAGTCTCAAGTCATTTAGAGTTGGACACTGAAACAAACACATAGGTGCTCAAAAGGCAATCGAGTACACTGAACAATGATCAAAAGAGAGTTCGAACATACATGTCATGTAAGAACTTGTAAGTTGCAATATGCTAAGTAGTCCTTTGACCTAAGGCATCATAGATGTCTAATGGTTAGGTCCTTGAGCTTTGATCATGTCAAAGGTATTCCATCAAGAGTGTCCATGTCATTGTTGGGGTCAAGCTATCTAGTCATGTAGGCATACGAATGCATAACAGGGGATCTCTAACCTTCCATGGTGGAGGGAGAATACTCTGAGATATGATTCGGGAGTCTTTGGCCAAAGCATATGAATATGACTTAGGAAGTTTGTTCCAAATCATATTCAAATGAATCATATAGAGAAGTATCACATTGGATAGTAGAAATGAAACAAACTATCACTCAAACAATGTGATTAAGAGTACTGTTTTAGAGAAGGACCGTTTTGCATTGTAATTGTAACTGGATAGGTTCTCCAACGACTTCTACTTAGCTTGGGTAGCCATGACATACTGCTAGGTGTCACTCATGGTTTGTGGAAGCCCTGAAGATTAGTAAACACTAATCTTCATGAAAGGGAGAATTGAAATGTAGTTTCAATTCACAATCAATCGTTAAGAGTAACAATCACCCACTGCCTCGTTAATTAGAACCTAATGGATCGTACACCGAGTAACGATGAAAGTGAAGAAATATAAATGAGATGGATAAGCAATTAAATAGTTTAATTGAGAATGGTCAAGATTATTTAATTAGTTAATTAGTCTTACGAAAGGTTCGTATTGGGCTTTTAAGTTAGTTTTGGGTTTCGGGGCCCAAAAGGGGTTTTTGGTCCTCAAGGCTCATTGAGTTTAGGTTGTATAACAACTAAAGCTAAATGGAAATTAGCCCAATGACTAAGTCAAAACCGGCCATAGGGTGAGTGGATGCAAACTTGGCTTAATTGCAAGTTTGCCACTCACATGTGAGGAGGTATAAAGGCAACTTTATAGACATTCTCTCACTAGGGTTTTCTTGAGGCAAAGAAGAGAAACACTTTCTCTCTTTTTCTCTATAGAGGCCGGCCACTTAGGGAGACTTTCACTAGCATCAAAAGTCTCTCTAAGTCATCCCTCTTCTCTTCACACTACATCTTTGGTGTGGAAACTTAAGAGGTACCAAACCTTTGGTGTTTTTGGAGTTCCTTTCCTCACATCCTCAATGAGCAAAGGAGATTCAAAAGGAAGAAAAATCACAAGGAAGATTCAAGGAGCTAGGAGGTGACTTGAAGGCCCTCCACTTGGGTGAATCCCTTGTGTAAACAAGGATGAGCTTCAAGGGTAATGAATCTCAAAAACCTTTCTTCTCTTTAATGTTGTTAAAGAGTCTTGTGTTTCACCATTCACTAGGCTTTGAAAGTCATGGGTTTTAGAATTGTTTTTTAATGCATGCCTACTTTAAAGTGTTAATAGTTTGCCTATGTGTTCAAATGTTCTCACATGTTCTTAGCTAGGACAAAATTTTTCTTTCAAGTGGTATCAGAGCCTAGGTACAGTGTATGGTGAATCCTTTTGGGTTTTGTGTATTTCATGGTTTGTGATTTAAATGTTGTAAATGTTACAAGCCTTGTTCTTGCTTTTTGAATATAAATTTCGCTTGAAAATTTAGCATCTCAAATGTTGTAGATGTAGTTCATTTAAGCATGAATATTGGAACTAAAATTTGGTGCCATGTATGTGGTGAAATTCGGCCAAATCCAAAGGGTGGATTTTTGGGTTCATGTTTGTCTTGTTAAAAATGTTTTAAAGTGACTTTTGGAACCCCTAAGTACCCTAGGATGTTAAGCCTCTTTTGAGTAGTGAAATGACTTTTATTGAGTGAAAACATTCATGGAGCTCTTATGAGTTGTCATGTGTGTTCTTCAATGTTCTTGTTGTTCTTATCAAGAATAAAAAGTTTTGGTGTTTTGATTCAATATGTTTGTTGTTTTTCATAAAGTTTTGGTTTGTTATTGATTGGTGATGGATGATTGGTATCTTTATTTTTTTTCTTACAACCTATACCAATTGTTTGTACCATACTTGACCAATCCCGAAACTACTGAGCATCGGTCAACAGTGTATCGTCAAAGACCCACAGGACTTTTCCTCCAACCAGGAGGCCAATCACAACGCGATGCGTGTCGGTATCAGAGGCCAATCACAGTGCAACATGTGTCGATATCAGAGGCCAATCACAACACGACACGTGTAAATGTCGGAACAAAGGTAGAAACTCTCTTCTATAAAAGGGGATCATTCTCCCACAATAATCCCTAATGTCATTTGTACTAAACTATTCACTAGAACTTACTAAAAGAGAGCTTGAACCTATGTATTTGTGTAAACCCTTCACAACTAATGAGAACTTCTATACTCTGTGGACGTAGCCAACCTGGGTGAACCATGTACATCTTGTGTTGTTTGCTTCCCTGTCTCTATTCATTTACATACTTATCCACACTAATGACCAGAGCAACCTAGCGAAGGTCACAAACTTGACACTTTCTATTGTACCAAAGTCCTCGCCGATTTTATGCATCAACATTTGGCGCTGTCTGTGGGAACCGCACTTATTCCTACTCTCTCCAGCTTTGTCAAGCTGGTTTCCACCATTCGTACACTCTCTTTTGACCAGGCACCCCTCTCCAACATGGGGAGCGAAGGGAGCCACAACACGCAGAACGAAAGAAGTTTGCTCTTCAGGCTAAAGTCGATGAGCTAGAGGCTCAGAACAACAAGATAACGATAAACAATGAGATCCTCTGGGAGTAGTATGAGAAACTCTTCGGGATGCTCCATGAAGCTAGGCATACTCAAACACACGAACTTATCGCCCCCGGGGAAGTCAACCACCACCTGGGTGCCCCTAACACGGGGGATCACCTGCCTTCAACATAGATATCCCTAATGGGGAGCGAGTTACTCATCAAGGTGTTGATCAAAATGAGACCTCTCTCGACCCAACTGCTTCGACCCAAAGCAGGAGAAGTGGAGGAAGGCACCTTCTTGCAGAAGGAGTAGAAGGATCAAAAGCCGTTTATCACGACTGTCGGGACTTCCTGAGGCAACATCGAGAGAGCCCCATCCACATAAGCTTGACGGTCAATGACCCAAGGGTTTCTGAAAGATTCAGTCCTCTCCCATGCCCCAAGCCAACTGCCAATCTAGGGAATGAGTGACATTTCCTAGAGGAATATGAAGGTACGGAGGACTCGGGGGCGTTTCGACAGGCTCGTCCTGGAAGTCAGTACGGTGAGTCCAAAGAAAAATCTCATGCCCTTGATCAAGCTTTCCTACTTCTAAGAGGAGATGGAGACCTACGGAAGAAGGATCCAGCAGTACCTGACTCCACTTAGGACCCCTTTGTCCTACAACTCCTTGAGGAAGTAAACAAGTTGAAGGCCGAATGTCAAGCCGAAATACCTGATTGGAACCAACCCAGGCCAGGCCCTCTTACAAGGAGGATCCTCGACACCCCCCTCCAAGCAAAGACAAAGCAGAAGCTTGGCTTACAACTCTACACTGGAATGGAGGACCCGATTGAACACCTTAACCTCTTTGAGTCCACCATGGCATACCGGATGCACACTGACAAAGAACGATGTCTTCTCTTCCCTTCTACCTTCTCTGGCGGAGCTCTAAATTGGTATTGTCGTCTCCCACCTGAGACGGTAAACTCATTTGAGGAACTGAGGAAACTGTTTGTCTCTCAACACATCTTCCAGACAGATCGCTTACATTCCGTAGATAACTTGTACATTATTCGCCAGAAGCTGGACAAGTCACTACGAAAGTATGTCGGCCGCATCAGCCATGAGTATTCTCGCTGTGCTGAGGCAAATGACAAGACCACCTTTAAAGCCTTCACGGCAGGCCTACGCGACTATTTCTTCAAGTACACGATCAATGCTAACACTTGGAAGACTTACTCTGAGGTGATGGCATAGGCTTACAACCATGCCTCCGCCGAGCCAAGGACATATCAAGGGAAACTCCTTACAGCCATCCCTTATCAGCAAATGGGGAGTGGAAGCCAGATCCAACCGAATGAGAAGACCTCAACCTTCCAAACGGCAGTGACGCTTCCCCTTGCCCTATCTAATACCTCGCCAAGTTAACAGGTGTATCATTCTCAGGGCAAGAGGAAAGACTTCCATCCTCACCAGTCTCATTTTAATAAAAAGAGTAAGGGGCACTATCGCAATAACCAAAGGTATCGCCACGATAATGCCCTCCCCCAAACAGTCAATGCAGTGGGCCAAGCACGTGTCAAGAATAGTCCTACCCCGAGGTATGAGACATACACACCTTTGAACGCCACATGCACGGCCATTTACCCCAGTATAGCTCACTTGATACCAAAGCCAAGGCCGAGGGAGCCAGATTACAAGTCCACGAAGAACACAAGTATGTTTTGTGGTTACCACGAGTATAATGGCCATGACGGCAAGAAATGTATCACCCTCCGTGATCATATTGAAGCTTTGGCACATGAAGGAAAATTTGATTAATTCCTTCTTTACCCTCCAAGGGATAACCACAACCAACGCCAAGTAAATGTGATATATTCCATATGCGGTGGCACACCCATATCTGAATCTTCCAATAGGGCCATGAAAAACAATGAACGAACGTTGAAGTCTGGCCACCAATTGTTTCACGTGGAAGACATCAGGGGAGGCAAGTATCAAAAGCCTAACTGGGATCCAATATGTTTCTACCCTGAGGAAGAAAGAGGTATCATCTATCCTCACAACGACCCACTGATTGTGAAAGCTCGCATAGCCAACTTTGATGTACGACAAATCCTGGTAGACACGGGGGCATCGATCAATATCATGTTTGCTGAAGCCTTCAAAACACTTAATGTAGCTAAACACTTGCTCGATCACTTGGTTTCTCTTCTGATAAGCTTCTCCGGTGATGTCGTGCAACCTTTAGGGAGTGTACATTTACCCTTCACCATTAGTACAGGCTCGTACACAGCCACCATCACCACTAACTTCTTGGTGGTTGACTACTTCACAAAGTGGGCGCACAGGTATCTTTGGGCGCACAGGCATCAATGATCTCAAGGCTATGGTATCCACACATATGTTGTTGATGAAATTTCCAACCCCCTATGGCAATGGTTACATCAGAGGAGATCAACTTAGTGCACGATCATGTTATAACACTTCAGTCAAGCAACAACACTTGCATGTACCCAAAGAAACACTTTCTATACATGACCAAGTTATAAAGACCAACTCGGACAAAGCCAACTTGGATCATCACGGTGGTCATAGTCAACCCAACGATCCTCGAGATGACTCTTTCTGACATACCCCGATCGAGATCAGGGCATGCTGTCCGTCACGTGGGAGTGACGTAACCATGTGCACAGTGCGGAAGCTAATAAAGTAATAATAGAAATAGTACGAATAAATAAAAACTAGCTTTACACAAAGTAATAACAAACAAGTGCAAGTGTAAGTGCGACACTAAGTTAAGAGCATGAAAGCCTAATGCAGTCCAGAAGAAAACGACGCAACAAAAGCACACCCGAAGGTGGCCCTATACTGGTGATCGTCTATCAGATATGCCGAGGAAATCCTCAGGGAAACCACCAAACGTGCTAGCCAACTAGAACTTGGAGGGGCGCAAAACAAAAGCGTGAGTAAAAACAAAGCTTTTCAAAAACCATTTAATAAATAAGTTTTAACCCCTCGCTGTAAAACCTGTATACTTCCCAGAAAATAGTATATAAATATATAAATCATGCTCAAGAATATGCTATGCCAAAACCTCAAAGTAAAATGCAAGTGCTCAGGTAATAACGCATCAATATCATAGAATATGTCAGCCGGAGTCACCTAACGTGACCTGTACGGCTGAATCTAGAGCTCAAATCTCAATCTCACTAACTAGACCTGCACACGAGTCGGAACCACCTAAAGTGGTCTGTACGACAAGCCTGGGTGTAACATATATATACGCTCAAGTGCTACGATCACGTGAAGGTTGGGCGAATAATCGCAGGTCACCTAAGAGTCGGAACCACCTAGAGTGGTCTGTACGACAAGACTATGCACCTAACTTGGATCCAAGCTGAGCGTGTGGTGCGGGAGGTGAATATCACGTGAAGGATTGTTCCCAACTCTGGGCAGGAGCACTAACACCGGGGGTGCAGGTTATGAGCTCTCTATGCATCTCAAATCACTACTAAATGTAAACATAAATCACAACTCACCTGTGCGTCCGCAGCACCAAACATACATATATATAAACAATTAACAATGCATAAACAACGACAAAACGATAGGCATGGCATATAACGAATAAACATTCTAAACAAATTTCTGGGAAAAGTATAAGTATATAGGTATATACGGAAAACCAAAAGCCCACTCCCTGGTAAGTGGAAGGGTTGTAACCCCCCTGCCTCGAGTGACCACGTTCGTCCTTGGGATAGGATTCACCTATATGCGAAACAACTATAAAAACGTTAATTTTAAAGCACATAACCAAACTTAAGAAATAACTTCTCATACAATGCTCAAATGGGGTGTATGAATACACCAACATGATCTACTCAACCTCAGGATCATCCCCATATTTTTAGAAAAAAATTTCACCGCTGCACGCGCCCCCACGCGCCGGCCAAGGCACGGCCACGCGCAGGCACGTGCCTGGCACGATGACGGCGTCAGTTAACGCCGTCAGGAATATTCCGTTAACTTTAATGGATTCCATCAACGGTGTTAGGAATATTCCGTCCAAACTGACGGAATAGTCCGTCGTCTTCTCCTGCGAGGCTCCGGCGTCGGCGACGACGCCGGAAAATCGGGAAAAAATTCAAATTGTCCTATCTTCTTCATTTTTCAACCAAATTTCACAAAATTGGTACCAAATTGAAGCTTACAACGAGAGGAACAAAATCATACCACTTTCAAGTGCTAAAATCCACGAAATCTTGACGGGAAAATACCCCCAACTCCGGCCAACCTCGAAACTCGTGATCCCGACGTCCAAAACCTTCAAACGAACCACCCGAGCCTCCTAAGGACCTCACCAAGCTTCCTACAAGCTTGAAATTCCCAAAAACATAAGAATTTACGTGTGCATGAACAGTACCAAAAATCGGGTATCCCGAGTTCGACGTGAAAACGAAGGTATCCTTATCTGAAATGGGTATGGTTGGACACCAATGAACCTCACGAGCATGGATATGTACTTTGTTTCTTCGATCTGTGAAGATTTGGGTGGTTTTGGAGTGTGTCCGTACACATGGGTATGAAAATGGGAAGGAAAATGGGCACGGGATAGGTGCAGGGATAGGGGGAAAGGGTTAGGGAAATTATGGGAGTGTGTGTGTGGTCAACAACCAGCCACACCAACTCAAACAACCACACAACGAAAAAAAAATCACGCTAGGGGCAAAATCGTCTTTTCACGCGTACGTTTTAAAATTTTCGGAACGGGCTGTCACACTTTCACCTAGCAAGCACAACCTGCTGAAGAGTTGGAGAAGGTCTCTATCTCAAAAGATTATCTGGACTGCATAGTGAAGATTGGCACCACTTTGTCACTACCCATTCGGTTAGCATTGATCTCTTTTTTTGCAAGAGAACACTAAAGCCTTCGCCTGGTCATACGAAGACATGCCAGGCATCTCTCCTGATATCATCTGTCATCGCTTAAGTATTGATCCCAAGACCAAGCCGGTGAGACAGAAGCGAAGATCTTATGATGCTGAATGATACGAGGCAATGAAGGCAAAAGTTAAAAAACTCAAAAGCATAGGCTTCATCCGTGAAGTCAATTATCCAACGTGGGTAGCAAATGTGGTCCTTGTTAAGAAAAATCCGACCAAGGAAAGTCTTTTGCTTCAAACGATCTTGTGGAGAATGTGTGTCGACTACACCGACTTAAACAAAGGATGCCCGAAGGATAGCTTTCCCCTTCCTCTCATTGATAGACTTATAGACTCTACAGCAGGGTGTGAACTCTTGAGCTTCATGGATGCTTACTCAGGGTACAACCAAATCCTCATGAACCCTTCAGACCAAGAACACACGGCCTTCACCACTGACAGAGGATTATATTGCTATAAAGTCATGCCATTCGGCCTAAAGAATGCAAGGGCGACTTATCAAAGCTAGTTAATTCAATGTTTATTGAACAGTATGGACTCTATATGTTGATGGCTCATCCAACCAATAGGGCTGTGGAGCAGGACTAGTCCTGACTACCCCTGACAAAGTGGCAATGGAGTATGCTCTTCGCTTCAAATTGAAGGCGTCAAACAATAAGGCCGATATGAGGCCCTTTTAGCAGGTTTACGTTTGGCCAAACACCTTGGAGTTGAACAAATTAATATCTTCAGTGACTCCCAATTGGTGGTTAACCAAATCACGAACAACTTTGACGCTAAGGATAACTCCATGGCAGCGTATCTTGCGCAAACGCAGCTTTTGCTCAAGCACTTCCACTACCTGATCACCCAAGTCCCTTGAGTGGCAAACAGTCATGCAGACGTTTTGGCTTGCCTCGCCTCAGCAGTGGAAGACAAGATTGGGAGAAAAATTCATGTCGAATTGTTGGCAGCACCAAGCACCATGGTTGTAGAAGTCTTGTAACAGGGGGATAGCTGGATCACCCTGATTTATAAATTTCTTGCTCATGGCACCCTCCCAAATGATAAAGTCCAAGCTAATCAGATTTGATATAAGTCTACCTGCTACCTGATCATTAATGACCAACTCTACAAGCGAGGTTTTAACTTACCATACTTACGGTGCCTCACACCTGCAGAAGCGGAAATTGTCTTTCGAGAAATACATGAAGGAGTCTGCGGAGATCATGCTGGATCTCGATCCCTAGCACACAAGGCTTTTTGCCAAGGATATTACTGGCCAACACTCCACCAAGATCCTATCAGAATATCCCGCTCATGTGATAAGTGTCAACGCTACGCAACTATTCATCATTTCCCTCCCGAGCCTTTTTCTCATATGATCAGCCCTTGGCCCTTCACCCGATGGGGACTTGATTTGATCGACCCAATGCCTACAGGAAAGGGCAAGGTCCGCTATGCGATCGTTGCAGTTGACTACTTCACAAAGTGGGCCGAAGTAGAACCCTTGGCAACCATTACTGAGGCAAAAATAGAAGACTTCGTATGGAAGAACATCTATTGCAGATTTGGCATTCCTAATGTGATAGTCATGGACAATGGGCAGCAATTCGACAATAAGAAGTTCAGGATGTTTTGTTCTAAGTTCAACATCAACTTATTTTTGCCTCCCTAGCTTATCCCCAGTTTAACGGACAAGTTGAGGTCATCAACAAAATAATCAAGCGGACTTTGAAAACCAGCTTAGACAAGGCTAAAGGTTGTTGGCCATAATTTGTACCCCAAGTTATTTGGTCATACCGCACTTCATATCGGACTTTAACAGGAGAAACTCCATTCTCACTTGCCTTTGGTACAGAGGCCGTTGTCCCAGTTGAGCTTGAGCAAGCAACGTTCTGAGTCCAGAAATACATGCAAAGTGAAAATGACAAACAACTCACCCTCAACTTGGATTTAGTCGAGGAACACAGAAACTAGGCTCACTTGAGGAATGTCGCCTATAAGCAGCACGTCTTCAACTACTATGACTCAAGAGTCAAACCTCGCTCTTTCAAAGTGGGGGACTTGGTATTGAAGAAAAGACTACTCTGCGACAGAGTCCCTAGTGAAGGCAAGCTCAGCCCAAATTGGGATAAACCGTTTAAAGTTATTGGCATCAGTCGCCCTGGTTCCTACAAACACTGTACAAGTGTTGAGCTATGGCCATTCGGCATCCTATGTAATGAAGGCCATTTGGCATAAATTCAATAAAGATGTGATTTAGACAACTTGGTCCTAACTCCCTTACATCCTTATCACTGAAACGCTCAGGTTTAAAGCTTCAACACGAATGCTTACAACATGAAATAAAGTCTAAGTATATGTCAACATGACTTATATCCAAACAAGGGATCTATTCAAACATAGCCAAACATTTATCAATGATAGTACAAATACTTGGCAATTAACATCAAAGCGAACAGTACAAGGTTGCAAACATACACAAACAAAAAACCCTCAGCCTTATAACATGGCACATGCCAGACAAACAACAAACTAGTACATTCAGAATACATAGCACATGCCATACAAACAACAAACTATTACATTCAAAGTACAAGCAGAAAAAGAGGGCACTATGAGTCATCCTTATTTGAGGTCGAACCCCTGACAATATCACTTTGCGTTTCAACCGCATTGCCATCACCACCATCCTCGGTATCTCCAGAACCATCCTCATTCTCCTGAGACTGCTCACCGAGACTAGCCTCGTTATCAGAGTCATCCTCACTATTAGGATCAACTGTGAGGATGAAGGCTTCACCTCTTTGTCGGTACTCATCCATCTCATCATGGTACTTTCGGATAATGTTTCCATTATCGTAACGCTTCAAGACGGCCATCCATTTCCTTTTCCCAAAATTTGCCGCTCGGATGCAGTGTGGTTTAAAAGCGTCGTGAAAGGCCTGGGAACCTAAGAACTCCTACACGGCAGTGTCCCTCTCAGTTGGGATACTCTTCTTTAGCTCAGAAACTTCAACCAAGGCACTATCTAACTCCCTTTAACCTTGGAAACTTCAAGGATAGTGGTCTCCAACTGTTTCCCAGTCCCCTCCAGTTGTTTCTTGAGCTTCACGTTCCCACCATTTCGCCTCTTCAAACTCTCAAAGTGTTGATCTTTGAGGCAGATGGCCTCAGCCAAAGCTTTGCTCATTTTTCTGGCATCATTCACAAGCAGGTTATTCTCTTTAAACTTTGCCTTGTACCACTCAACCTCTCGTAATCTGTTGTCATACTCAGTCATGACCTACATGACAGGATGATCGTCACTACCAAAAAAAAGAGGGAAGAAAATAAAGAAATGACAGAATAACACTTACATAAGAAGATAGCCTCATCATCCGGTCACGATCTGATCCATTCTCGTCTAGCGGTTCGCTAAGCTCGTTAACAGTGGATTTACGTCCTGCTAGGCAATTATTGACATACCTAAAACTACTTGGCTGCATGGCAACCTTCAAAACCTTCCACGAATGCTGCCAACCTCTTCCTTATACTTCCTCTTACGGTTGGAGCTAGGGTTACCTTCTTGGTCAGTGGACTCCATGGTTAGACGACAGATGGGATTGATGGTAGGAAAAGGAGGCAACAGTCGTCTCTCCTCCCCTGTAACTATGGCAGCAACCCATCCGATCGCCTCAGCTTCAGCTTTCTTTGAGGCAGTAATCTTAAGGACCTCCTCTTGTGACTTAGGTCTAGGGGTTGGCCTCACCCAGTGTTTACGAGCTCCTTGTGAAACAAAATGTCATCTACGGGAACTAACATGGGTGTTTTCCCTTTCTTGGTGCTAGTCCCCCCTTTCTTGCTCACTTTCTCCACTGAACAAGAAAAATCAAAGTAAAGAATACAACTTTGTAAAAGAAAGAGGGGGCAAAATGAAGGATACAACTTACTTGCTCGTCTCTGGCACTCCGACATTAGGGGCTGGAAATCGTACTTTCGAAACAAAGGTCGTAACTTGCCCAAATGTCTATCCTCCTTAGGCACTCTTAACACCTTCTCTACATCAGCCAGCTCCTGTCCTAACAATTTGATGTTGCCTCATGTCACTGCATGAAGGAAAATGTCAGACACAAGAAGAAATCACAACAAATAGCAAACAATCCGAACAATGGATACATTACAACCTACAGTGTAGAAGTGCGTAAGAACACGTTGCTCAGGCGTGACACCTCTAAAATGCTCCCAATCATTATAAAGAAAGCACCAACGATTTTTCCAAGTGCAGTACGCCTTTTTCTTACCAAAGACAATATGTTCTCTCTCACTCCGACATGCATACTCGGCATACCCAGGGCATGCTTTCACCGGGCGCATCTTATAGCAGTAGCGCCACTGATGGAAGGAAGGCTCACGTAACCCACATTCCATCCAAATAATATAAAACCGATCAAGGTATCCCAAAAACCAGGATTGAGTTGCCCAGGCGCATATCCAATGAAAGATAGCATCCGTTGCAACAAGGGTGCGAAGGCAACTTCACGCCTAAGGTCAATAATATTTCGGTATAGAACATAACATGACCCTTGGGCGGTTCAGAGGCAATTCTTCATGATGTACCAAACGCATTCCTACACTGTAGGGGATACTACATGACTGCCTTAGGGCCTCAAGTTGCCTTTCGCTATCTAACAAGTTTTTCTTTAAAAGGTCCGTTGTGAACTCAGAGCGAAATATGGGTATGGCGTCAAAAACAACCCCCTCACCCACTGACATGAAGGAGGAAGAACCAATATTGGCTAAGGTTTGACAATTACGAAAATCATCCAACGTTTCTTTGGTACAAGACTCCAACAAGGGCCCTGAAGACTCCAACATTGCAAGCTCAAACCTAGAGCTAGAGCTAGGGGAGCCCTCATCACTAAGACTTCTAGACTCTGACATCTGCAACAAACAGAAACAAACTCTATCACTACATGAAAGATCGAAACATAAGGAAGTTCCTAGGGCATGAAGAAAAGCTCAACCAGTTCATCATGTTCTTAACCAAATACATGAACACTCAAACAATTCAACAAGAATGAAAGCATGCGATCTAGTAGAGAAGACTAGCAACCTAAAGATGATGCAAAGCAATGCCGGAATCCCTCTCAACTAGAGAACACTCTATCTTCCAAAATTACTACAAAATGAGCAAATGAAGGCAAGGTAAAGAGTGGAGACTTATCCTTCTTATATAAGTTCACCAAGGTAAAGAGTGGAGACTTATCCTTCTTATATAAGTTCAACAGGACCAAAGAAATTCAAAATTCAAATTCAAACCATGAGAAAGCCCCACATGGAAAGTCTTCAAACTTCCACAAGCTAGGGAGTTTCAAACTTCAAATTTTCTATGGAACACAACAACTTCATCAATGGAAGACAACAACAATTCTCAAAAGCTTCACACACTCTTGACCAAGATAGTGTGAAGCAAAATTAATTTATGGTGCCAACAAAAGCTTCAACAAGTGAAAGGCAACAACAAATGTCAAAAGCCTCACACACTCTTGATCAAGATAATGTGAAGCAAAACCAATTTATGGCGACTAACACAAAAGCTTCACCTACAAAGCTTCAACGTCAAACAATGCTTCAACAACAAAGCTTCAACATCAAACAAAGCTTCATCAATGGAGAGCAACTATAATTCTCAAAAGCTTCACACACTCTTGATCAAGATAGTGTGAAGCAAAATCAATTTATGGTGCCCAACAAAGCTTCAATACAAAAGCTTCAAACCAAAAGCTTCACCTACAAAGCTTCAACACAAAAGCTTCACCTACAAAGTTTCAACACAAGAGCTTCACCTACAAAGCTTCAATACAAAAGCTTCAACACAAAAGTTTCACCTACAAAGCTTCAACACAAAGGCTTCACCTACAAAGCTTCAACACAAAAGTTTCACCTACAAAGCTTCAACACAAGAGCTTCACCTACAAAGCTCCAACACAAGAGCTTCATCTACAAAGCTTTAATACAAAAGCTTCAACACAAAAACTTCACCTACAAAGCTTCAACACAAAAGCTTCAACACAAAAGCTTCAACACCAAATCTTCAATACAAAAGCTTCAACACAAAAGCTTCACCTACAAAGCTTCAACATCAAAGCTTCACCCATTAAAAAAAATAAAATAAAATATTTTCGAAAATTCAAAAAATCGAAAAAAAAAATTCAAAAATTCGAAAATTTAAAAAAAAAAAAAAACAAAAAAAAAAAAAAAAAAAAAAAAGGAAGAAAGAAAGAAATGAGCCTAGGCCTCCCCTTCTTTGGACCTAACAACTTTCATACTAAATATATACGAAGGAGGAGTTTTGGGCAACCACTTAGAAACGAAAATGGTGAAGTTTTGTTTGGAAAATTGCCTAATAGCAAGACACCTCCCTCGTCAACTCCCTCGACCGGAGACTTGGGGGACTCCTACCATATACCACTACACTTTGGTACTCGGAAATTTCGCGACTACTTAGTGCCTTGGATTTTTGAAGTCCCTAACCAAGAAGTTTCAACATGCAAACTTCAACAAAATAAAAAATTCAAAGAACTTAGTGAAGGATACCTTAGTCTATTTAACATAACACATTGAATGAAGTAAAGATTATTTATTGATATCTTCGATAAATTACAAATACGTGTATACACATGAAACAAAACAAACAAACAGGAGGGCGCCTTCACAAAGGTTGCTCAAGAAGTCTCAACACTCGACAAAGCCCTAGAAGTAGGAGGCACCGGAGGTTGATCATTTGGAGCTTCAGTATGTGGTACAGCCCCAGAGGACGAAGGCAGTAAATGCCTTTCGAACAAACTCACAAACCTCTGATGATCATTTAAAATCTGACCCTCGGATTCCTATAACTGGTCAAGCTTTCTCTTCATGGTTGTAGCATAGCTATGTGCGAGCATGTGCAACTGTTTATTCTTGTGCTTAAGCCCTCTGATCTTCTGTTTGAGACTTATCACTTCAGCCGCCAACGATTCAACTTGGCGGGTTCGAGTAAATAGGCGTTAGGCCATATTAGACACAGAACCTGCACACTGAACACTAAAAACCAGAGAATCCTTAACAGCTAACTCACCGGATCATTTGGAAAGTAGTCTGTTATCTTTGGGAGTGAGAAGATTCTTGGCCACCACCGCAGCGGTCATATCATTCTTCATCACACAGTCCTCAATAGTAAGGGGACCAGTAGGAGATAAGAAGGATGAGCGCCATATGTTATCCTGAGGAGACATGGCTACCTCTTCTATAGCATTCAAGTCCAAACGACAGTCCGACGAGCCAAACATTCTCAGAAAAGATGGAGAAAAAATGAGGTACAGTAAGTCTGAGAAGTACGAAAATAAGGGGAAAATTCCTACAAGCAATAACTTTCTGAACGTACTCCTTGACTTAATTGGTGCTCCTATAAAAGAAAGAGCCAAATCTTCAACAGGGCTGCTTGTTCAAAAATCGAAGAGGCACCAGTCTCCAAATTTCGAGAAGCGGATTTCCTGAGTTAAAATTTATTAGCAATCTTTACATGCGACATCAGTTGCTCAGATACCAAGGACAACTTTGCCAAAGAACTCTGACAAAGTTAAGACAGGTAAATGTTGAAGACCAAGTTACCCTAATATTACCCACAAGGATAAAGGAACAACACCACTGTTTGATTATTGGAAAATCCTTATATGTGTCAACCTCTGTGCTCCTGGCAAAGCAGACTTGCAAAAATGCCCAACCTTTCTTCACATCTGAGAAAACACTCCCAACAAGATTGCTTGCCCAGAAATCGAAGAGGCACCACTCTCCAAATCTCATGAACCATATCCCCAACAAGATTGCCTGCTCAGAAATCGAAGAGGCACCGCTCCCCGAACTTCGAGAGTCAGATTTCATTGGATAAAATTTGTCCACAATCCTCACACGCAACATCAGCTTTCTGGATACCACATACCGCTTTTTCAAAGTGCTCTGACAAAGTTAAAGCACGTGAACCTTGCAGCGACCACTACATTGCTCTGACCAAGAAGGGTAAAAGAATAGCATTACTAGTCGCTGTCGGGACAATTCTTATATATGTCGACCTCTATCCTCCATAGCCAGGCAGACCTGCCAAATAAAAAAATTGCTCAACCTTTCCTCACATCCGAAATGGCACTCCTAATCTAGCCTCTCGAAATACTTCGTTTTCTTCTCCCTCGATAATACCCCTGCTGACCAGCCACATCAGAGCAAGAATATCTCATATCATCAGGGTTGAAAGTAAGAGTATCCCATATCATGCTTTTTCCCTGTCTTTTCCTTTACCCTTGCTCTTACCTGCAGGACAAGGAGAAAGAATGCAATCAGTTGGAACCTGAAATCAAACTTCTGATTTAGAACTGATTGCCCGGAACCTTTGCCTGGTTGCTTGCCTAGCATTGCTCTCGAGTACTCATCCTCAACTGTTGTTAAGGTCACGAATTCATTCGGCAAATACCTCAGAACAGTTGGTACGATATTGGTTCTTTACATTGAAGCTGCCAAGCATGGATGAGTCACTGAGAAGTAGTGCTCTGAAGGACCATTTAAATGCAAAGGTTGCTCATCATTTCTGCAATACAAAAGATTGAAGCAGAAGGTTCAACGGCGAGCTAGAACAAATCACTACAGCACGACGCCCTTCTTATGGAACCGCACAATCTAGACAGAAGAGTCTAAGTCAAATCCAAGCTCGGTATCATTGCCCTAATTGAAGAGATCGAGAAGCCTCAACAGCCTTTTGCTAGCACCGTCGTCGAAGAACAAAGCTTCGCCATACCACATCTACTACTTTGTCAAACAGCAAAACTATCCCATATCATCAAGATCGAACATACTCCAGGTTTGACGAACTTGTTTTGACCCTCAAATTCTGGAGTCGGCTTGCTCTTTTGGACGAAACCAGAAAACCCTCTAGCCCAGTTCAAGAATACACTTGTGGAAAGTTAAGTACAACAAAGCACATGTCGATTCGTCCGTCTTCTCCAAAAACAAGAGTACCTCTTATCATCTTTTCTCCATATTTCTTCTCTTTATCCTTGTTGCTGAATGAGAGACAAGGAGAATGAGCACAATCAGCCGGAACCCAAGATCAACCTACCGATCTAAGACTGATTGCTTAGAACTCTGATTGCTTACCTTGTCTGTCACCTCCTTCGGTAGATCTCCTCGCTCAGAGACTTGGGGGACTCCTACTATATGGTTTGTATCGCACTTGACCAGACCCGAAACTACAAGTAAGCTTCAAATGAAAATGATACATTACCTTGTGTGTCAACGCCAACTAAAGATACCACTCCTAGATGAAGGAAAAGTACTTCCAAGAGAAGATGCCACATCTACTTACAGGACAGAGAAGGCAAGTGAAGGCGACACCACACTTCGGTACTTGGAAGTTTCGTGATTACTTAATGGCTTGGATCATGCAAGTCCCCACTCGGGAACTTAGGGGAGCACTGTTTGTACCATACTTGACCAATCCCGTAACTACTGAGCACCGGTCAACAATATACCGTCAAAGGCCCACAAGACTTTTCCTCCAACCAGGAGGCCAATCACAACGCGACGCGTGTCGGTGTCAGAGGCCAATCACAACACGACACGTGTCAATGTCGGAACAAAGCTAGAAACTCTCTTCTAGAAAAGGGGATCATTCTCCCACAATAATCCCTAATGTCATTTGTACTAAACTATTCACTAGAACTCACTAAAAGAGAGCTTGAACCTATATATTTGTGTAAACCCTTCATAACTAATGAGAACTTCTCTACTCTGTGGACGTAGCCAATATGGGTGAACCATGTACATCTTGTGTTGTTTGTTTTCCTATCTCTATTCATTTACATACTTATCCACACTAATGGCCAGAGCAACCTAGCGAAGGTCACAAACTTGGCACTTTCTATTGTACCAAAGTCCTCGCCAATTTTGTGCATCAACACCAATCAACCTTTTCAACCATGCGAATCAACTATTCAACCCATACCTTTCACTTTTTCAACACACTTTAAAACTTTGAATTTTCACCAAAAACCAAAACCCCTTTTTACACTACCAAAACTGGCCACCCCTTAGTGGGGGTACTTTTGGGGCTTTTTATGCAATTACATAAAGTTTTGATACTTTTGTGTATTTGCACTTTGGCCCAAAAGTTTACGTTTTTACGTAAAGGCCTAAAATCACTAAAGGACAAATTGTTTTGCTCCTTTAATGAAGTTTATGTAATGGTTGAAAAATTTTGGGTTCTAGTTGTAATTACATGAAGTTGTGGACAAAGGGACCCCAAAAGTTTTGTATTTTGCTTAGTGGCCCAATAGTTGAGGTCATTGCTTTTTCGGCCCAAAATATGATGAGAACAAAATGGTTTTGTCTCTTTAAGGAGAATTGGATTTTCATTTCATTTAGTTCCATTTAAATCAATTCTATGAATCTGAAAACCAATTGTTTAAGTTGCTTTCTTAGTTAATGTGATTGATTAAGAAAAGGGTGATTATGAACCAAAGGCCTCGATAATTGAGCTATGTGATTGGCCGGTTTACATTAAGAATGTTTGGGTTTAGTAGTTTAGATTTGAATGTAATTTGATTAGTTCAAATGTGTTGTAAATGGGCATAAGTCCATCAAATGTGTTGTAGAAGGGCATAAGCCCTTCTCTTTATTTCAAGTATTCCTTTTTGTTTATTTGCATACAAATTGGAATAGTTGGATCTAACGCCCAATAGGAAATAATGGTTTAATTAGATTAAACGCGTAACTAAAATCAACAACTACCTACCTTAGACCCAAGGTCCAACACAAGGCTCGTGTTAGATCAAATCAAACAGTTCATAATCATCCTAAGACCTAAAATGACTATATAGTCCATATGAGGATGCAATGCATTCGTTAGTAGTTCCATATAGTCTCGCTTGTTTCATTGAAATAGTGGGAGTATTATATACTACTAATTCATATAAACTTGGACCAATGGTTGTGATAGGCCCAAGTTCTTTTAATAAGATTAAAATGAAATTGATGTAGCCCAACACTATTCCCTCAACAAAACGAATATTAAGTTGATAAGCGAGAGATGCTTTGAACATCTGTTCGTAGGCCTTCCACCGTGGTGGGGTCCAATCATTTGTGACTCGTACACCGGCTTCACCCTATCATGGGGAAGTTCAAAGTATGTGCTTACATTCAGGAGGAACCCATATATACATACATGATGTGGTGAGGTAGGCAACGAGGATGGCCAGCATCATATCATTGTGAGGCTATTCTTCAACCCCTACACGAACTAGCATGGTGGGAATAACTTAACTAAGTGCAATGGTGCCGACATCATATCATTGTGAGGCATCATTCTCTAGAGGCCAAACTAGATGGGTAATTACAAGAGTTGTAAATGACTAAAGCATTATTCTCTCATCATTATTATTGCTAACCAGCATCATATCATTGTGAGGTGGGCTTGGTAATGGTGAGCCTCCCATACCCCGCTAAGAGTTCAATATAACTCTCGGATTCCATTGAGGGATGTGGAATTTGCCAAAAATAGTGGGTGGTACTATTTGATTTAAGACCCAATCAAGTAGTTTTAAAATCAACAATCTAATACGATTTCTGTTATGTTATGTAGTTAATGACATGCCTAAAATTTCACCTACCATTATACTTGACAAAAAGGGCCTTAGGGGCCAACATTTCCTTGCTTGGTATCATCACATTGAGAATGTCTCAAAGATGAAAGACATATCGTATGTGCTCAAGCAATCCCCTCCTCATGTACCTCCTACGAAAGTAGCTTCAAAGGAGGAGTGTGAAAATTATACAAGACAGTATGAGGATGACTTACAAGCCAAATGCTTAATCCTCACTTCAATTAGTGAGGAGCTTAAGAAGCTACATGAGCACATGGACATTTCTTGTGCCATGGTTGATAGTTTGCATAAGATGCATGGCATTGAGACAAGTAATGTACGATTCTCAAATGTTTGTAGTCTATTCAATGCCAAAATGGCAAAGGGGACATTGGTCCAAAAACATGGACAAAAGATAGGAAGGATCTTTCAAGATCTTGAGAGTTTAGGAACTTCCATCGATGGGAAAATGGCCCAAGACTTTTTCCTTGCATCTTTCTCGGATGATTTCACTAAGTTTATAGTAAACTATAAGTGAATAGGTTTGATCGTACTCTTTCTGAGATGATTGACATGTGCTGTAAGTTTGAACAAGGTTTCAAAAAGGACAGTGGGAGTGAGAATGCAATCACAAGGACAAGGTTGCATAAGAAGAAGGCAAGAAAATCCAAAGGAACATGCTTTCATTGTGGAAAGGATGAATGTTGGAAGAAGAAATATAGAGTGCACATTGCGAGCCTTATGACACGAACTTTTGAAGGGACTATTTTTGTCATAGAGAGTGGTTTTACAGTAAGCTCCAATTCCTGGATATTTGATTCAGGCGCTAGTCAACATTTCTGCCCATTAGGTAATGACCAAATGGGTAGTTGTGAATGTTGCTTGAAAGGGAAGATGACCAAATCTCCATTCATTGGGAAGGGAGAGCATGCCATTGAAATTCTAAGGTTAATCCACACTGACGTATGTGGACCAATGTCTACTACGTCAAGAGGAGGCTTTTCCTACTATATCACATTGACCGCCGATCACTCTCGGTTTGGCTATGTGTATCTTATGAAGTACAAGTCAGAATCCTTTGAAAAGTTCAAAGAATTCAAGAATGAAGTTGAGAAGCAAATTAGGAAACAGATAAAGATCATAAGTTCAGATCAAGAGGGAGAGTATCTAAGTAACGATTTCCTAGATTATCTCAAAGAGTGTGGAATAATATCACAGTGGACTCCACCAGGAACTCCACAACTCAATGGAGTTTCTAAAAGGAGAAATCGAACCTTAATGAACATGGTTCGTTCTATGGTGAGTTTCTGAAAGGAGAAATCGAACCTTAATGAACATTATGGGGATATTCTCTATATACAGCAGCTTACTTGCTTAATAGAGTACCTTCCAAGTCAGTTTCATAGACGCCCTATGAGATATGGCATGGTAGAAAGCCAAGTCTTAATCATATTAAGATTTGGGGTTGTGAAGCATATGTCAGTTAGGTGCTATTTTGTGGGATATCCTAGAGAAACTATGGGATATGAGTTCTACCATCCTGACAACCATAAAGTCTTTGTTGCTAAAACTGCTAAGTTTCTAGAGGACAAATTTTATAAGTAAAATGATGGAAATTAATGAGATTAATGATGAACCACAAACAAGCACTCGACAAGTTGACAACCCTGTTCCTGAACCCCTATCTCCATGTAAATCTGAACAGGTTAGAAAGCCATCTAAGAGGTATGACTTGGATAATGACTTTGGGGAATTACACCTTCCAGGTGACAATGACACAAAGGAGGACCCTATAGACTACACTGAAGTAATGTCCGACATTGATTCAAAGAGATGGAAAGAGGCCATGAAATCCGAGATGGATTCCATGTATCAAAATCAGGTATGAACTTTAGTAGATCCTCCAGAAGGTATAGTACCTGTTGGAAACAAATGGGTCTTCAAGAGGAAGATAGGCGCTGATGGGAATGTGGAGAGTTATAAGGCCAGACTAGTAGCCAAGGGTTACAGGCAACGAGAAGGGATTGACTATGAAGAAACCTTCTCTTCTGTAACCATGATTAAGTCCATTTGGATTTTGCTTGCTATAGCTGCATACCATGATTATGAGATATGGAAAATAGACGTGAAGACGACCTATCTGAAAGGCTACCTAGAAGAAGAGCTCTATATGACTCAACCCGAAGGTTTCATGTCAAAGTCTGAAAAGACTAAGGTATGCAAGCTTCAGAGGTCCATTTATGGACTTAAGCAAGCCTCTAGGAGCTGGAACATTCGTTTTGATAGTGAAATCAAATTGTTTGGTTTTACTCAAAATGAAGACGACAATTGTGTTTATCAAAAGGTCGTTGGGGATGCAGTTGCCTTCCTTGTGTTATATGTAGATGATATATTACTATTCGAGAATGACATTGCAGTACTTTCTTCTGTAAAAGTATGGTTGTCCAAAACCTTCCATATGAAAGATTTGGGAGATGCATCTTATGTATTGGGGATAAAGCTCTATTGAGATAGATCCAGAAAATTAATTGGATTATCCTAATCTATGTACATAGATAAGGTGCTAAGTAGGTTCCATATGGAACAATCTAAGAAAGGTCTTCTTCCTGTGAGATGATGCGAGAATTATACACGCACAAATTAAACCCTCTTTTTGACAATTGTAGTATAAGTATAAGTAGGGATCGTTCTGGACCGGGGATTAGGAGGGATTGTTAATCACTTGGATTTGACTCAAAAACGTAAAAACACAATATAAAACACTATACTAGACTCAAAGAATGCAAAACTAAACTTTAAAACACTAAGATAAAACAAAGACTCAAAATGCTTTAAAAACACAAACTAAATTGATTTCTAACTAAATTGAACATTAAAGCAAAAGGGGGATTGAGGTTTTGACGAAATTAAATTAAATGCACAGATTGTAAATTAAAGCAGAATGTAAATATGAATGTGATGGAATTTAATGGATGGGAAGCTAGCTAAAGGGTTCATCTCCACACATGTTATACTTGCATATAAAACGATTTTCGGTTGGTCTTTCGATGAGTTATGAAACTCAACACCCCGGGTTAATTAGGTCCGCTTAAATTAACCGTCAAGTTTTCCTTAAGTTAATGAATTGGATGATTGCATGCGACAACCCAAAGCATTCCCCACAAGTTTCCTACATGAATTGCATAATAGAGATACAAGCAAGAATCATTAAGCATCATGAAAACTATAAGTGTTGACGAGGCATTCGTTACTATGATTGCATGAAACTTATGCCAAGAATTTATTTAACGCGATTGTTTATAAGCAACCTCCACTACTTGTGAATATAAGTTCATAACTATTAGGTGAAACTCACTTATATTCTAGCGTCATATTCATGCATGAAAATTAAGCGTGCACTCCCACGAATTTGCATCAAATATACTTAGTTACCCCCCCTCCCCCCCCCGCCCCACACTTAAATCAAACATTGTCCTCAATGTTTTAAGCATAGATTCACACAAAACATAAGTAAACACACAAAAAGCACTTAAACATACTAAACATGGCAGAATGTAACTAACAAAGAGAAGAGTTTAGGGACACAAATCTGGTTATGGAGTGTAAATTCCCTCTTCTCCTTGGTGATTGCATTGAGGCTTGATCTTGGTGATTCCACAGGCTTACTCTTGAACTGGGCTGGAGGATTCTTTTGGTTTCCTCCAATCGTTGATTTTCCTTTGTGCTACTCTTGAACTGGGCAGCAGGATTCTTTTGGTCTCCCCCGAAGGTCTAAGCTTACTCCTTTTATCTGTTTCTTTGTTCAATCTCTCCAATTCGTATTGAAGAGGGTTAGAGGATAGCTCAACATATGCAGTTGTTGCTTGTCTCCACATGCTTCAATGTATCATTTTCACTTGCCTTACTTGTTCCCCTTTGCAGAAGTGGTCCCTTCTCTGAAAGTGTATCAACCGTTGAAGATGACTACTCGAGAGCAACGCTAGGTAAGCAACCAGGGAATAGATTCCAGGCAGTCGGAACCAGATCGGAAGACTGACTCCAAGTGCCGGCTGATTGCTTCTTTTACTTTGCCATGCGAGTAAGAACAAGGACAAAGAAAAAGACAGGGAAAGAGCATGATATGAGATACTTTTGCTTTTGACCTTGATGATATGAGATACCTTTGCTTTTGAAGAAGCGGTGAATGAATCAGCACATGTATTTGTTGTGCTTGTCTACCGTTTCCTCCTGGATCATCTGTACTCCAGGCATCTGGTATCATCTTTGGGGAAGAAGAAAAAATTGAGTATTTCGAAAGGCTTTGTTGGGAGTGCGCCCTCAGAGGTGAGGAAGAGTTGGGCATTTTCTTCAGGTTTGCCTTGCCATAAAAGATGAAGGTCGACATATATAGGGATTTCCCAATAGCAAGTGGTGGTACTGTTCGTTTACCCTTGTCGACAAAAGTTTTGATCCCGCAAATCCGACTTTTTGAAATAGTGACGACTCTTCGATCTTTGAATACGCTTCTTCGATTTCTGAACGACGCCTCTTCGATTTCTGAACGAGCGCCTCTTTTGACAAAGTTGCACGCGTTTTCTGAAAAGCAGAGAAAGCGTCGCTGAACTTTGCGCTTGTCGGCAAAAGATGTGTAGTTGCGATGATGGCCTCCACGTGTTTTCAACTTTGTCAGAGATCTTTTGACAAAGTTGAACGCGTTTTCTGAAAAGCCGAGAGAGCGTCGCCGAACTTTACGCAGGAAATTCTGGCTTTTTGAATCGGTGGTCGTGTCGCCTTGGCTTTTTATAGAGCTATCGATCACCTCCAACATGCACACTTTGAAGATTGCCCATTTGTAAAAATCATCTCCGGCCCTTTGAGATTTAACTCCATCCACCCTTCTCTTTGAACACCTTTGAAAAATGACTAACCCATCGAACCTTTGCTTAGATTTAAGTCTCAGCAGTGATCCGGTTGCGCCGCGTCAAGGTAATGTATGGCGCCCTTCTTTCTTATCTTATAACGGTCCTCTTACAGGTGAAGACTCCATGATGACGGATGCAACAACAGCTACGATAGTAGTGAGGAACCTCCTCACTCCTAAGGATAGTAGGCTGCTTTCAGGACGGTCCGATGAGTTGGCCGTTCAAGAGTCCCTCGCTCTTAGTGTTCAGTGTGCGGGCTCTGTGTCCAACATGGGCCAACGCCTACTTGCTCGGTCCCGTCAAGTGGAATCATTGATGGCAGAGGTGGAAAATCTTAAGCCAGAGATCAAACAGCTTAAGTACGAGAATAGAAGTTTGCACGTGCTTGCAAATAACTATTCGTTGGGCATGAAGAGGAAGCTTGATGAGCTGCAAGAATCCGAAGGTCGGATTCAAAGTGACTGTCAAAGGCTTGCTGCTTATCTCCAGAGGCACCTTTTTCCTGGGTCATCCAGCGTTCCACCAAGTATTGTGGCCTCGAATGATCTAGCTCCGATGCCTCCCGCCTCGATGCCTCCCGCTCTGATGCCTCCCGCTTCGATGCCTTCTGCTCCGATGCCTTCCGCTTCGATGCCTCGTAGTGGGGCTTCACGTAAACATCCTTTGTGAAGGCTCCATGATTCTGCCATGTTTTTTTTTTATTTTTTTTTATTTTATTTTTTATTTTTTTTTATTTTTTATGAACATGCTTTGTTTTATTCAGTGCATTGGGTTGCCTCCCAAGTAGCGCTTTCTTTTACGTCTTGCAGCCGGACGAAGAACCCAATCACTCCAGGATATGTTCACGAATCGGATGAGAACTCCGAGTCATAAACTAGTACCTAGAACAAGAAACAAAATAAGATTAAGAATCTGGAATAAAATAAAAACAAACGAAAATAAAACAATCCAAGGGATTAGCAAAGTTGCTAATCCCCGGCAACGGCGCCAAAATTTGATGCGAGAATTATACGCGCACAAATTAAACCCTTTTTTTGACAATTGTAGTATAAGTATAAGTAGGGATCGTTCTGGACCGGGGATTAGGAGGGATTGTTAATCACTTGGATTTGACTCAAAAACGTAAAAACACAATATAAAACACTATACTAGACTCAAAGAATGCAAAACTAAACTTTAAAACACTAAGACAAACCAAAGACTCAAAATGCTTTTAAAAACACAAACTAAATTGATTTCTAACTAAATTGAACATTAAAGCAAAAGGGGGATTGAGGTTTTGACGAAATTAAATTAAATGCACAGATTGTAAATTAAAGCAGAATGTAAATATGAATGTGATGGAATTTAATGGATGGGAAGCTAGCTAAGGGGTTCATCTCCACACATGTTATACTTGCATATAAAACGATTTTCGGTTGGTCTTTCGATGAGTTATGAAACTCAACACCCCGGGTTAATTAGGTCCGCTTAAATTAACCGTCAAGTTTTCCTTAAGTTAATGAATTGGATGATTGCATGCGACAACCCAAAGCATTCCCCACAAGTTTCCTACATGAATTGCATAATAGAGATACAAGCAAGAATCATTAAGCATCATGAAAACTATAAGTGTTGACGAGGCATTCGTTACTATGATTGCATGAAACTTATGCCAAGAATTTATTTAACACGATTGTTTATAAGCAACCTCCACTACTTGTGAATATAAGCTCATAACTATTAGGTGAAACTCACTTATATTCTAGCGTCATATTCATGCATGAAAATTAAGCGTGCACTCTCAATAAACATACATAAATAAGTTATCAATCAAACGGTTAAACAAATTGAATCCACAACTTATGAAACGCAATTAAAAGTAATCAAATCATATTGCAAGCATAAACATATATTTCGAATCCCCCCCTAGCCAAGGGGGGTTTAGTTCCTCATACGTACAAAACAAAGAGAATTGAAATTAAACATTGAATTCAAAGGAAAAGAAACACCTAAACATTCCAACAACTCAAACTTGAATTGTATGAACGTTTAGGCCCGCTTCTCTTCCTCTTTGTTGTAGCACAAGGTCTAAGGTGAGTTTTGGGGATTATGGATGAATGGATGTGTGATGGAGTGAGGAGTGGTGGAAATGGAAGTGATGGTGTTTGGATTAGTAGGGAATTGATGGAATGGTGCCTTAAGGCACGGCACCAAGGGATGGTTTTCTGAAATGGAAGAGTGTGTATTTTGTGGTTGCAATGGATGCTTATTTATAGGTGAATGAAGGAAGAAAAGAGGGAATATTGCAGCTAGGAGGGAATGAATGATTATGGGTGCATGTGATTGGAATAATGAAGGGGGAATGCATGTGTTGGCTGATTTGTGGTGCAATGATGAAGAGTTGCATGTGGAATAATGATTAAAGAGTGAGGGGATGCACGGCAAAGTGTTTGTGTTAGGTGAATGGCTGAAATAATGAAAGGGTATGAAAGTGCACGGCAATGGTGGGTTGTTTATGGGAGAATAAATGTATGATGGTGGCTGAATGATTAAAGGGATGTTGCTAGGTTGGAAATGCATGTGTAATGGCTAGAAATGCAATGGGAGTGCACGGCAAAGGGGAGTGTTGGGTGATGGGTGCATGTGTTGATGGTTTATGGAGATGCATGTGGATTAAAGGAATGCATGTGCAATGACAGCTAGGTTAAATGATTAAAGGGTGCATGTGGGTTGGAAATGCATGTGGAATGGCTGTTTTATTTGTTGGGAAAGCATGTGAATTAAAGCTAGGGTGAATGATGATGAATGCATGTGGGAGTGTGGCTGAAATGAAGGAGTGGAATGCTAGAATGTTATGCACGGCAATGGTGGAAATGGAGGTGCTGGAATTGATGGAATGCACGGCTAAGGATATAGGAAAGGTTTAAATTTCCTAGAACTAAAGGGAACAAGGTTCCAACACTTTGGTCTTCAATTAGGTCTTCAATTTCGTCCAACACTTTGGCTCCAAGCATAAGCTATCCATCCTTAGCCCAAAAGTGCTCCAAAAGTCACCAAAATGCACTTTCTTGCTCCTTTAGCCCTTTGGACCTACAAACACATGAAAATAGCTTAAAGTACTAAAATTACTAAGTACTAGCAACATAAATGCAAGAAAAGAAGCAAACTAAGGCGCATAAATATGCTCCTATCAAATTCCCCCACACTTAGCTTTTGCTAGTCCTCGAGCAAAACAGAAAAACAAAACAAAACGAAACGAACAAAACAAACCAAAGATAATCTTAAACCTTCCAACGTTGCCTCAAGGATTTCCAATGCACATGACATGTTAAAATTTATTATCTCCACAGATTTTGGTTATCTTTACACTTAAGTACATACTTAATCATAGTCACCACATACTAGTTCACAATTAAGCATTTAAAACCATGTTTTGAATGTAGTAACATGCCTTAGAGAATTTGCTCAATTCCTTACAAGATATGCACTCAATTTTCACTCAGATTTTCTAACTACACACCCTAATCTAGTTACATGTGAGAAGATTGATGTAAACATGAAAACGAACACTCATATATATGTATCATAAAGAGAGCAATTTCTGGAGTTAATAAGCATGTTTAGGTATGACCTCATGAATGGAATGCTACTACTTAGATGCGAGAACCAGTGACACCATAAGCTCATACCAAGTTCAAACTCCACAAATTGAAACACATAACACTCAAGATGAAGTCACGGGTTGTAATGGGGCTTGAGGTGTTTGGCTAACAAAGAAGTGATATGGAAAACAAAGGTTCTTAAAGAAATAGTGAGCAAAGCACTTGAATCAACTAAGAATTCACTTTTGAATGAAAACTCAACTTTTGAACAAAAAGGGAGAACAAGCTCTTTTTTTTTTTTTCTTTTTTCTTTCTTTCTTTCTTTTCTTTTCTGTTTTTTCTTTTTCATATGTTTTTCACAAATTTTTTTTTTCTTTTCTTTTGACTCTCAAAACATACATAAACACTTAAGAACAAAACATTCTCTCCCCCACACTCATTTTCTTTCATAATGTAACTCAAAAGGAATTCATTTAAGTCATGCTCACTATCTTTTAAGAACAAGGGTGTGGACTGTCCTACACTAGGCTAGGTGAGGATA
This sequence comes from Pyrus x bretschneideri, assembly GCF_019419815.1. NCBI lineage: Eukaryota > Viridiplantae > Streptophyta > Magnoliopsida > Rosales > Rosaceae > Pyrus > Pyrus x bretschneideri. The sequence continues at coordinate 21,046 of NW_025999589.1, read as the reverse complement.
ATGTTGGTAAACAAAGAATAAAGACTAAACAAGGCTCAACGGGGTTAAAACTTACAACATATACGAAATATGGGAAGTAAGGCTATTTGGCTATGGTGGCAACTACACAACTTCATCTTGATATATGTTATGCAATTCAATGTCATGCTTTGAATGAAACGGATATAAGTTCTAGCATTTAGTTCTATCATGATACAATTGCATTCTAAGTAGCAACCAAGCAAGGAATAATGAGATCATGCAACAACTTTAGAAAACAAAGAATCACAGATTATAACTCTCCAAAGAAGGTAATGGCTCGAGTCTCACAGGGTTGTAGCGTTTGTTTGAGTTCCTTCCTTCAAGTATGTTACAAAAACGAATTTTTCTTTTATGATTGCATGTGAAGTCATACATTATAACCATAACCAAGCATATACCAAGAGTAAATCAAACTTTTCTCTATGTTTATAACTCTTTTTAACAGTCATGCAATTACAAACCAAATCCTTATCATTATGTTGGAAGGTACCCTAAGACACAAACACACAAAAACGACTCAAAACACTCTTTTTAGGCTTTTCAAAACATGTATGCCATGATATGCACAAGGCCTGATATTGCATATGATGTGAGCATTACTAGTCGATATCTATCTAACCCAGGATCAGAACACTGGGCAATTGTCAAGACCATCCTTAAGTACTTAAGAAGAACTAAGGACATGTTCCTTGTTTATGGAGGAGCAACAGAGTTGTTATTGGAAGCCTATACAGACGCAGATTTCCAATATGACGTCCATGATAGAAGTTCCAACTCCGGATATGTAATCACTCTGAATGGTGAGGCTGTCAGCTGGAAAATCAAAAAACAAGATGTAATTCCTGATTCCACAATAGAGGTAGAATATGTGACTGTAGCTGAAGCTGGCAAGGAAGCATTCCGGATGAAGAAGTTCAATACTGAACTTCGAGTGGTTTCAACCATTACATCACCAGCAACTTTGTACTGTGATAATAGTGGGGCGATAGCTCAAGCCAAGGAACCCAGGGCTCAAGAAAAGAACAAGCATTTTGATAGACACTTTAATATCATTAGAAGATATGATGCCGAGGGGAAAGTCAACATCCTCAAGGTTGCCTCAGCCGATAATGTAGCAAATCCACTGACGAAGCAAATGTCTCAAATCCAACTTAACCGCCATATGGAAAAAGTGGGTATTAGATACATGGGAAGGTGGCTTTGAGTGCAAGTGTGAGATTGTTGGAAGTATGCCCACAAAGCCACTCATTTGATGCAATAGCTTTTGGAATATTTATTATGTTAAACTATTATATGTTTAATAAAGGGCAAAGCTTATTGCTAATCACTATTTGTTGTATTATGTGTTTAAGCAATAAGGGAACCCAAGGAATGTATTTAATCTAAGAGAGAAGTGATCTAAGTAAGTTAGAATAATGAGACCTTTCTCTTATGTTCATTCCTAAAACGTTCCTAGCCATAGGATTGCCAATTAGGCATTGACAATCCGCTAAGGTTAGTACGTGTTATGTTAAGTTAAGCATGAGTATGACTAGTCCAAGTCATTTAGAGTTAGACGCTAAAACAAACACATAGGTGCTCAAAAGGTAATCGGGTACACTGAACAATGATCAAAAGAGAGTTCGAACGTACATGTCATGTAAGAACTCGTAAGTTGCAATATGCAAAGTAGTCCTTTGACCTGAGGCATCATAGATGTCTAATGGTTAGGTCCTTGATCTCTGATCATGTCAAAGGCATTCCATCAAGAGTGTCCACGGCATTATTGGGGTCAAGCTATCTAGTCATGTAGGCATATGAATGCACAACAGGGGATCTCTAACCTTCCATGGTGGAGGGAGAATACTCTGAGATATGATTCGGGAGTCTTTGGCCAAAGCATATGAATATGACTTAGGAAGTTTGTTCCAAATCGTATTCAAATGAATCATATAGAGAAGTATCACATTGGATAGTAGACATGAAACAAACTATCACTCAAACAATGTGATTAAGAGTATTGTATTAGAGAAGGACCGTATTGCATTGTAATTGTAACTGGATAGGTTCTCCAACCACTTTTACTTAGCTTGGGTAGCCATGACATACTGCTAGGTGTCACTCATGGTTTGTGGAAGCCCTGAAGATTAGCAAACATTAATCTTCAAGCCCTGAAGATTAGCAAACACTAATCTTCATCAAAGGGAGAATTGAAATGTAGTTTCAATTCACAATCGATTGTTAAGAGTAACAATCGCCCACTACCTCGTTAATTGGAATCTAATGGATTGTACACCGAGTAAGGATGAAAGTGAAGAAATATAAATGAGATGGATAAGCAATTAAATAGTTTAATTGAGAATGGTCAAGATTAATTAATTAGTCAATTAATCTTACGAAAGGTTCGTATTGGGCTTTTAAGTTGGTTTTGGGTTTCGGGGCCCAAAAGGGGTTTTTGGTCCTCAAGGCTCATTGAGTTTAGGTTGTTTGACAACTAAAACTAAATGGAAATTAGCCCAATAACTAAGTCAAAACCGGCCATAGGGTGAGTGGATGCAAACTTGGCTTAATTGTAAGTTTGCCACTCATATGTGAGGAGGTGTAGAGGCAACTTTATAGACATTCTCTCACTAGGGTTCTCTTGAGGCAAAGAAGAGAAACATTTTCTCTCTTTTTCTCTATAGAGGCCGGCCAGACTTTCACTAGCATCAAAAGTCTCTCTAAGTCATCCATCTTCTCTTCACACTACATCTTTGGTGTGGAGACTTGGAGGTACCAAACCTTTGGTGCTTTTGGAGTTCCTTTCCTCACATCCTCAAGGAGAAAAGGAGATTCAAAAGGAAGAAAAATCACAAGGAAGATTCAAGGAGCTAGGAGGTGACTTGAAGGCCCTCCATTTGGGTGAATCCCTTGTGTAAACAAGAATAAGCTTCAAGGGTAATGAATCTCAAAAACCTTTCTTCTCTTTAATGTTGTTAAAGAGTCTTGTGTTTCACCATTCACTAGGCTTTGAAAGTCATGGGTTTTAGAATTATTTTTGAATGCATGCCTACTTTAAAGTGTTAATAGTTTGCCTATGTGTTCAAATGTTCTCACATGTTCTTAGCTAGGACAAAATTTTTCCTTCAGTTGAGGTACCCCTGCCGAAGCACAAGAGTTTCCCTCCAACTAGGTGGTCAATCATAGCACGACACATGTCAACGTCAAAATAAAGCTCATAGAGTCCCACATCGACCACAGACAAAATCTAGAGACTCTCCTCAACTATAAAAGAAGTCCATTCTCCTAGAATTAATCCCTAATGTCATTGTTGTACTTAAACTAGTCATTAGAACCCACTAATGATGATTATGCTTAAACTTATGCATTTGTGTAAACCCTTCACCATTAATGAGAATTCCTCTACTCCGTGGACGTAGCCAAACTTACGGTGAATCACGTACATCTTGTGTTTGCTTCCCTATCTCTATCTCTTTATATATTATCATCACTAGGTGATTGAGGCAACCGAGGGAAGGTCACAAACTTGACATTTTATGTTGTTCCAAAGTCTCACCGATTTTGTGCATCAATAGCGTGAAATGAAAAAAAAAACCCCTAGTTGGGTGTCGTGAGTAATTATCGAGCCTCAAGCTTAAATTGCAATTTCTCATATTTTCTTAGTTTCTTAAGGTAGTTTTCATATTCATGGATATGTGTGCCAAGGCAGAATTTAAATCGGAGTTAGGAGAAAGAAGTTACAAATTTAGATTTAACGAGGGCATTATGGTAATTTCACTTAGGAAATTAATTAGGTGGGACTTAACCTACTCTCAATCCCTATTTCACCCTCATTTCCATCGCCCTCTCCTTCTCTAACTCCCATTTTATTTTAATCTCTCTCTGTCACCCTTCACCTACAAAGCTTCAGTCTAAAAGCTTCACCTACAAAGCTTCACCTACTAAGCTTCAACCTAAAAGCTCCACCTACAAAGCTTTAACAAAAGCTTCAACAGTACAACATGTAGAAAGCTTCACACACTCTTGATCAAGACAGTGAAGCAAAATCAATTTATGGTGCCCAACGATTAGCTTCAACCATTCAAGATATGTGCCTAACCAAAAAGCTTCACCTACAAAGCTTCAACCTAAAAACTCCACCTACAAAGCTTGAACAAAGCTTCAACACTACAACATGTAGAAAGCTTCACACACTCTTGATCAAGATAGTGTGAAGCAAAACCAATTTACGGTGCCCAACGATTATCTTCAACCATTCAAGCTATGTGCCTAACCAAAAAGCTTCACCAAAACTTTAACAAAAGCTTCAACACTACAACATGTAGAAGGCTTCACACACTCTTGATCAAGATAGTGTGAAGCAAAATCAATTTATGGTGCCCCAAGAAGAGCTTCAACAATTCAAGCTATGTGCTCAAACAAAAAACCTACATCCAAATCCTACAATTAATATACCTTCACCCATTAAACCAGAACCATAAACTTTCAAATACTAAATTAATGTTCAAACACAAGTTTTAGCCACAAAATTCAGAAAATTCACAAAGCCCAATACACTTTTCAATCTGTCCATTTCTTCTCCATTCAATAAACAAGCATAAACATAAACCTCTTCCACATAGTAAATTCACTTGGTTCCTATTTCATATACAATTATTTATATACAATTCAAGTATATTTAAACAAAGGCACAATTTGATAGGATTGAAAGGACACCACAAAGTAGCACACAAATGTCCTATTAATTTTCCTTATTAACAATAAGATTTGTCAATTGTAGCATATGAAAATAAGGGTCTTTCCCACATAAGATTGTTTTATCTAACTACTTAAAATGTCACAAAAACTGGGATGTTGTCCCTACTGACCGGCCACCGAAAAATAATTATTAGACTGACTTACACTTATCTAAAGTCTACGAAATTTTATATGCAGATACTAGACACACAGAGCTATCACACAAATTTTTGGGATTTTTGGAGTTGATTTGCTGTTTAAATTTAATCGAACAAAAACAAGATAAAAACAGATTTTAAGTAGTTCTCAAATTAAGAAAAACGAGTTAGGGGAATTGCTATCCACCACCAAATAATCATGCAAACATGTTATGTTTCATTCAAATTCCTTTCATTTTCGGATGAAGATGCTCAAGTTGGCTCAATGTTAGAACTCAACCTATTACTCTTTCTTATGTAGTATGTTAAGAGAATGGCGTTTTCAACTTAACTTAGTCCCTAACATGCAATCTAGAATGGTGTGTTCATAGATTTAACTAGTAGAAATCATTAAGAACGAAAAGAGTTTGAGTCATCACAAGGCATCGTAAGTACTAGTGTTGTCTTACTTATCCTATAAATTGAGTCACATGTTAATCGCAATTAACAAGTACTACTCTAGAACATATGTAGGTCCTCATTCGACAAGGGCAGGCACACACATACTCATAGCATTAGAATCCTAGATATGCTTACTAAGTATGCATCTGTAGAAAACACATAAAGAATTCATCAATGAGACAAGTAGTGAACCAATTTTCATCCATTCATAAAAGTAATTCAAACGAAATGTCATAACAAACTTGCAATCATATTCGGGGCTTCAAAACAGCCCCTAACTACAAAAAATTAGTTACACATAATTCTCAAATTAAGCCAAAAGAAAGACATGAGTTTGAGAAGATAAAACCGAAAGAAGAGAATGCCAAGATTTCCTCCTTCCTTTCCTTCCTTCCCCAACGCAGCAGCCTTGCCTTTTTTCCTTGCTTTTCTTCCTTTTTTTTCAATCTTTTTTTTCCCACCTTTTTTCCCCTCTTTGCCGCTGCAACCTACAGCCCTTTTCTTCTTTTGTGCTGCCACAGTTTTTTCTCCATAACTCACCCCACTAACAGCCATTTAGTGATGACAATAAGTGAGAGGAAATGCTAAAACAATTGTAACTCTTTGGGCAGCCTTTATGCCCATTACTCCCACTTAATTTTCCATTTCCTCTGATATTTGAATAGCTATCAGCTAGCTTGATCTTGGCTGAATCAGTTTTTGCTGCTAGTTTTATTGGATTTATTGCTTTCAATGCTTTCTTGTCAGTTACAAACTGCTCAGCCTCTTGGGAACCTTTCAGTGTTAAAATGGCCATAACTTCTTCTAGAAAAATGATATTAACAATCCGCGAAATGCTCCAGAAAATAGACATCCATAGCTTTCCATGCATGTAAGGCTCATTCTCTAATTCATTCTGACCTGTCCGCAACTTGCTTCCAAAGTCAGCTGACCTGCACAGGCAGTTTTGACGAATTTGTTACTTAAAATTCCATTTGTGCTATTTTTCTTTTCTTTACTTGACAAATCCTACAAAACACAAAAACAAAGTAAATAGCTCAAAAATATAAGGAACTAACTACGAAAAGACAAGTGAATTTGATGTAAAATTTATATAAATATGAGCTTATCACAATTAAACAATCAAATCCCAAGTATTTTGACACCCCAAAAAAGGAGTGTTGGACCTCTGAAGCACAATGAAACAATCTGTTTATTTGTAATCCCTTCAACAACCAAAAAGCTTCTCCGCTGTTTTCGCAGCTTTAGACTTCACCCACCTTCAAACCTCCTCGGGAAGACCTTCACCCTTCACCTCACCTTCATCGACTACAACCAAACAGCCCCAAACCCAAAAACAAAATTTTTATTACACAGCCACCCACGTTTTCTTCCCCAATCTCACCTCAATCTCTTAGACGCGGGATGTTCTTCCCCAACCTACCCTCAACCTCTCAGACTTAAGGATCACGACTATCAAGGCTAGCTAAAATGGGGTCGACTTCCTGCAACAACCACTCCTCATTCGAACCTCAACACCACCCCCAAATTGGCAGCATGTGACAGTTTTTGTCCCCTGTAGCTTTTTCTCTCTCGGTGGTCTCTGTGGCTTGAGGCTGCAGTTGCTGTTAAGACCCAACCGGCACCGAAGAATCAACCATAATGGTAGCTAGGGAGCACGGGGATGGCGAGAAGATAAAGAGAAGAAGCAAAAGGAATATTCTATTAATTTTCAAATTTGACCGTTACAACAAACTCGGAAGCATGTACATCCCACAGGCTGCATTTTCCCCAATACAAGAATGCCAGCTGGACAACAACTAGCAACTACTGAAACCTTCTATTAACTATTAGGCCATTACAATAGAACCCAATACTTTTATCTCTTTACAATTTTACCCTTAACTACCTTACACTTTAGTCCTTACTATTATTAACTAAAATCTTCATGTGACCAAGGCAATCACAACTAGTTCATAACAATACCTCCCCCTTAGAGAACCTTGTCTACAAGGTTTGCTCAGAGAGGAAATGAAGAGTATTTAGCCTTAGACTCATCAAAATCTTCCCAAGTAGCCTCCGATTCTTCTTGATCTTTCCACTGCACTAGCAACTGAACCCCTGCAACATGGCCTTTCTTATAAACTCTCCTTGCCAACACTGCAACTAGTGTGTTTCCTATAAACCCATCTTCGACCACCTAAGGTAGAACATTCTGTGGCCCCACATTACTTCCCAATTGTTTCTTCAAGTGGCTCACATGGAACACATAGTGCTAGGTGGCAGGTTCTGTTTATAGGCCGCCTTACCAACCTTCTCATAATTCTCCTATGGACCATAGTATCTTGATTGAAGCTTATGGTAGCTATGCTAGGTGGCAGGTTTTGTTTATAGGCCGCCTTACCAACCTTCTCATAATTCTCCTATGGACCATAGTATCTTGATTGAAGCTTATGGTAGCTATGAGGAGATAGAGCCTGCAACTGGTAAAGAACTAATTTTAGGTACACATAATCCCCCACTTCAAATTGCCTCTCAGATCTCTTCTTGTCATGTTGCACCTTCATTAGATTTTGAGCCATCTCCAGGTTGGTTTTTAAAACAGATGAGACCTTATCCCTTTCCATTAAACTCTGTTCCATTATCTCCACCCTTGCAGTACCAAATTCATAGGGTATAATTTGAGGAGAATGATAGGTAGACTAACTCGAAGGGTGTGTGTGGAGCCAAAAATAATCAAGAAGAATATGGAGGTGACACGTGGATTTTTGGTTGAAAAAGACAAGATTACCCTTCAGTCACACCGGGATTTCTATGCACAAGCAGTGGGCAATCATCACTCAATTAAGTCAAAAGTGCCCAAAATAGGCATTTATTCAAAACTTATTTCATCCATCCACATCAAATCTTCTCCACAAGGTAACCCCTAAATCATTCATTTCTAATTATATTAATTAGCTAATTAATTGATTTATTACCTAATTAATTTATTAATTAGCTAACAAATCATGAATCTCACCCAAAAAACCATCCAAGTGGCCAGTTCCCATCCTCGCAAAGGGGCCGACCACATCCCTATAAATACCATCTCATTTTCTCCAAAACGGAAGTCCATTATCCTCCCAAAATTCTCTAAACACTTTCTCTCTCAAATTCTAACTTTGGCATCAAATGTTCTTCGGCCAAAGCCCCCCATTCATCATGGGCACTTAAGGCACTTGAGGCTCTTGGCCTTGACCTTAAGTGTTAATTGTTTTGCAGGTGCATTTTCATCTAAGAAGTAGAAGGTGGAAATTTGTATCCACAAATTGGTGTTTTCATTGAGAGTTAAGTCACACACTCGTAGAAGACTCTTGCATCTAAGGTTTTTTGTTTCCTTGCTTATTTGTAGATTTTTCGTACGTTCTTATTCTCAGAATTTTTACTTCTAAAAATTCTTTGATAAAACGATGAGTAGAGCGGCACCACCCCCACGGGGCACCACCTTGGCAACTGCCATGGTGGCTACCCATGACGCCAAGGCCACGGCCTAAGCCCCAGCAAAGCCAGCCCGTGCCTTCCAAACCCAACGTAAGCCCAATGTGTTGCCAAGCCAAGCCCGAGCCTCACACCCACGTGCACCACATGCCAATCAGCCCACTTATGTGGCCTAGAGTGCTTTCACGGCCCAGCCTGCTCACGTGGCGTTCCAAGCAGCCCAAGTCGGCCTAAGATTGGTTTAACCATCCCGGATTCAGATTTCTAGGCCGACGATTGAACCAGGGGTATTTTCACCCCATTTCTCCGTAGAATTGACATTTCCCAACTCAAATCTCATGCCCAGAGTCCACTACACTTCTACCACCTATGGAAAAACCTACTATCCAAGCCTTTCCATCTCGCATGGCAAACAACACTTGTCCCGACAAGTTATAGAGTTGACAAGCACCCTCACATAGTTGACGACCTTGGTTAATCAGCTTTTGCAGCATATGGAGATGCAGCATGCAACATGTCTCATATGAGGTGTCCCAAAGCAGGATAAAGGCATATGACAAATCTCTCCAGTAGTGTCCTAGCAAGCAGCCTCTCAACCAGCCACAATCTAAGCGTATTGGCAGTTTACGCTATCGTTTGGGCACTCAAGATAGCATATACTCTTTTCTTAGCACGCAAAGGAGCGTGCACTTTCGGTTAGGCCCACAGATAAGAATACATTCACGGTTGGGGTCACATTCCGATAATCAACGTATGTAATCTTCCAGGCTAAATGTTTATTCACGGCTAGCCTCGCAAGGAGCATCCTCCACCTCACATCGGAGTAGGTAGCATAACAAACAGAGAAAAGCTATCACTCAATCTGGCTCAAGTTTGACCAGCAGTCTGCAACGGATTCGCTCGCCTATTAAGAACGTACCACATGCACCGTAGCCGCAACATAGAGGAACTGAGCACATGGAAGAGGAGCTTAGACCAATATGTTAAGACCGGAGGCCGCCTGAAGCTTTGCTATCCCACTAAAAAAAATTCAGGAAGAAGTTCAGAGGTTTCTGATCGAATGATTACGTGATTTGTAGTGCATCGAAGTTACTGACGAGGCGTTTTGATGAGACATGACCAACATAAGCGAGACACCTTTCATTGACAAGATCGAGCAAACATGACTATCCCACATAGATTGTCGAATACAAAGATTACTTCTATCTCGACAAACGAAGTAGCTTAGCCTAATGGTGCGCTGGGGCCAGACGATTACCGTAAGGACACACCAGCCCAACTACCAAGAATTGGGGGCAGGCCTTATTCTCAACATTCCAGATGATTCAATATTAAAGCAGCACATCACCAGTAACCGAGCATCACGAACCTAGTGGTCCAAGTCCTCTTGCTGTGCATAACCTGGCCCAAGCCAACCCCTTGCACTCATAGTCGTGTCTACCTGCTCCACGGCTTCTGGAAGCCCTTGATCTATCACTATGGCCCTTAACTGTGTCGATCTTGCACCACGGCTCCCAACCCTGCTGATCTCGCCTTGTGGTTCCTAATCATGCCGACTAAGCTCATGGCATTCCAAACTTCGAACCACCTAATGACAGAGCAGAAGACAAGGTTTTATTAGCAGCCTCTGCTAAAGATAAACTTTGCGGTGAATAAGCTTGCAATCAATCCAAATTCTCAACTGATCACCAACCAAGCCTAAGAAAGGCACACAACGAAACATATAGCGATGGCACAATACTTGAAGAAAGTCTGGGAAGAGCTCAATGCGTTTCCTGCTTACACCCTTACGTGAGTTCCACAAGTAGTTCGAATTCTCAAGCAGATTGCCAAACAAGATCTCGCAGGTTGAGGATTATTTTAGTTGTCCAGCAGTCCAGCTTTCCTCAGCTGCACTCATAACAACGACTTCCATGCTTTCCAATGCGAGAGGGTAAACCAATCCCCCAACACTCATTTGGGTCTACTCTCCAATGTGAGAGGATAAATTAATTGCTCTCCAGTGCGAGAGGGTAAACCAATTCCTCGACACCCATTTGGGTTTATTCCCTAGTACGAGAGGATAAACTAATTGCTTTCTAGTGCGAAAGGGTAAACTAATCCCCCGACACCCATCTGGGTTTGCTATCCAATGTAAGATGATAAACTAATTGTTCTCTAGTGCGAGATGGTAAACTAATGCCCTGACACCCATCTGGGTCTGCTCTCCAGTGCTAGAGAATAAACTAATTGCTTTCGAGTGCGAGAGGGTAAACTAATTGCTCTCCAGTGCGAGAGGGTAAACTAATTTCTCTAAACACTTTCTCTCTCAAATTCTAACTTTTGCATCGGAGGTTCTTCGGCGAAAGCTCCCCCTATTCATCATGGGCACGTGAGGCTTTTGGCCTTGACCTTAGGTGTTAATTGTTTTGCAGGTGCATTTTCGTCTAAGAAGAAGAAGGCGGAGATTGGCATCCATAATTATTGTACTTACACTAGTCATTAGAACCCATTAATGATGGTTATGCTTGAACCTATGTATTGTGTAAACCCTTCACTATTAATGAGAACTCCTCTACCCTGTGGACGTAGCCAAACTTAGGGTGAATCACGTACATCTTGTGTTTTCTTCCCTATCTCTATCTATTTACACATTATCATCACTATGTGACTGAAGCAACCGAGCGAAGGTTACAAACTTGACACTTTACATTGTTCCAAAGTCTCATAGATTTTGTGCGTTAACAAACTCAAACGAGGCACCTCCAAGCTAGATCACACCAAGTATTGCGCGTTCCATCAAGGTTCTGGTCACATGATTGACAACTGCTATACATGGAGGGACTACCTAGAGAAGCTGGGGAATGAGGGTAAATGCGATAGATACCTAGACAAGCCAGCCCGCATCCTAGGAGGAGGAGTCAGAGAGGAGGAGTCTTACCAGGCTGCATCCCAACAATGCATAATGCAAATGTTGAAGGAGTCAAAGAAGAAGTCCTTCATCCCCATACAAGCTACTAACATTTAAAAGGACAAGCCTACAACCTAATAGCAACCACAGTAGGTGGATGATGGCGTTCAGGAAGACATGCCAACAAAAAAAAAGGATCGAAGCTAGAAAAGGACACCGAATATATCACTTTTGATCCTGAGCAGCCGAAGAAGACGGCTAGAATCAACTCACGATTGAGCCCAGCCACACTTAACTGTTTCCTTTCGTGATTACCGACCGATGCAATCCCTTTTTCAAGGCCATCAAGAAGGTGCAGAGAGACAAGTAGGAAGACGAGTGTGAAGAACTATTGCAAGACTTGAAGAGATATTTGACATCCACTCTGCTATTGTCTAAGCCGGAAGCAGCCGAGGAATTATTCATCTACTTGGCAGTCTCAAATGTAGCAATAAGCTTTGCCCTCAGACAAGAAAAGTTGGGGGCCCAACTATTAGTATTCTACAATTCTAAAGCTTTCCTCGATGCAGAAACAAGATACCCGATGATTGAAAAGCTAATTTTGGCACTAATTGTTGTAGCTCGGATGCTCAGACCGTACTTTAAGGCGTATTTGGTTGTCATCGTGACTTAATATCCCCTACAATCTATCGTACATGGTTTAAACACTGCTCATAGAGTGATGAAGTGGGCGTTGGAACTTAGCGAATAAGGCTTGGTTTACCGACCTTGCACGGCGATAAAAGCTCAGGCCTTGGCAGACTTCATAGCAGAGTTCACTCCCAGCCTGGAAGACGCAATAACACACCCCAAATACACCCTCGAGCACGCCTTGGCCAAACCAGCCATTTTCTGACAAAGGCTTTTGGTGCCTGTACATTGACGATTCATCCAACTACAAGGGTTCTGGAGTAGGCTTAGTTCTCATCACCCTCGACGGTTCGATGCTCGAGCAGGCAATTACTCTAGGCTTCAAGGCATCAAACAACAAAGAAGAGTACAAGGCCTTATTCACAGGCCTCCGAATGGCACAAGATTTACCAGTCAAGAAGCTTGCATTCCATTTTGATTCTCAGCTCATCACTAACCAGACTACCTGGAAGTATACAGCAAAGCATCCAAGGATGGCACTATACCTCGAGAAGGTACGAAAACAGCTTGAGGTGTTTCAGACTTACACCCTCACAAAGGTGCCATGGCTAGACAACACTCATGCAGACATCTTGGCAACCTTAGGATCTGCTTTGGATAATCAGTTTAGATGCACCATCTTGATTGTGTATTTGGGAAAACTGAGCATAGAAGAGAAACCGGCAGCCAAGGTGTTACAAACTAATATAACCCTAAGTTGACAAGACTCCATATCTAGTTAATGGGACACTCCGTGCAGAAAGATTGGAAGCTAGGAAGCTCCAAATAAAGGCGGCATCCTGCTACATGTGAAACGACATTCTCATTCGAAGATCATTTTCAAGCCCACATCTTTGCTGCCTAGCGCTTCCTGACGACTTAAAAGTTCTGAGCTTGATCCATGAAGGAGTCTGTGGAAATCACTCAGGAGGCTGATCTTTAGCACATAAGGTCTTTAATGCTGGCTATTACTAGCCTATCGTGCATTAAGATGCTAAAGAATTTGTTCAAAAGTGTGACAACTGCCAATGCTTCAAGCTTGTACCCTCACTGCGTACCAGCGAGCTCTACTAGCAGACAAGCCCATGGCCATTCTTGCAGTGGGCAATCGACCTGGTAGGGCCCATACTGCTTGCTACTAGGGTAGAGGCATGATGATCATTGCTACTGACTACTTCACTAAGTGGGTAGAAGCCAAGCCCATGTCTAACACTACTTAATTGGACATAGAGCGCTTCATATGAAGGAGCATCATTTGCTAATTTGGCATCCCACAATCTATTGTCACCGACAACGGCCCGTAATTTGTGGACAAAGACTTGGCAGAGTTCTTCCAAAAATATGGCATCAAGCAACACATGTACACGCCTAGATATCCCTAAGGCAAAGGGTAGGTGGAGGCATCAAACGAGACAGTCCTAAACTTCCTCAAGAAATCCCTCACAGACAAGCAAGGAAAGTGGCCATACGAACTTCCCAGAGTCCTACGGGTGTATTGCACAACCAAGCGATGAGCAACCGGTGAAACTCTTTTCTCCTTGGCATTTGGTTCAGAAGTAATCATCCCTCCCAATGTCATTATGTTGTGCATCAACACCATACTGCCAATTTTTGAGCAAAACAAAAAGGAGATGGCCACAAATCTAGATCTGGTAGAGGAGGAACATAAGAAGGATATCACCCACATCATAGCTTACCAGCATTAGCTCATCTCCAACTACAACAAAAGGGTAAAGATTCAGCAGTTTCAGCCTGAAGAGCGAGTCCTAAGAAAAGCATTCATCACTGCTCGAGGAAAAGGCTTCAAAAAGATGAATCATATTTGGTAAGGTTCGTACAAAGTCAACAGAGTAGGCGGCAAGGGTAATTACACCCTCACCACCATGAATGACAAAGAGATCGATAAGCAGTGGAATGCTTACAACCTGTGGAAGTAGTACGCGTGACATCCTGCTTCACCTTGGGCTCTGCTCGGATAGAATAAAGCTCAAAGACTCAAGCAGCTCGACAAGCACTACCTCGCAAGCTGAGGGCTATCTGATTTTCAGCTAAGTTTGATATCCGTTCTCTCATTTTTCAATGAAGATTTCCGAAGTTATTCATCACTTGGCTTAATTGCGTATTTGTACCAATTGTCTACCTCTGCTCTCGTTGAAGATCACGCCTAATCAGGGACCTATCGCAGGAATTGAGCCCCTTTGGGGACCTACCATGCTCTCCCCCTAGAAGAGGGTAAACTACACACTTCGAATATCCAAACGTGGATGGGTCGGGCTGTCTTGGCTAGAGAACGATGGCATGCGTTAACATTCCTAGAAGTAGCCACAATGGTTTATTCAAGGCTTAGATAGATTGAAGGATTTTAGGCTTTTGGCTTGATTTGCGAGGACCAGGGCCTTAGTGATGAAGGAGGCATGTTGCGCAGCTCGCCCTTTGGATAGCTGCCCATGAAGATGAACTATAGTTGAGCATCCTTGATGCGATTAGCTGTTGGCAACCCCCAGTTGAGCATTCGTGATGTGACCAGCTAGTGTTCGCAGCTGAGCATCCCCAGTGCAATACATAGGTGATCTCTACGAGGATAAGGAATTCTAGGTCCAGCTACATGCATGGGGTTCACACGGTTGAGCGTCCTTGATGTGATAAGCTATCATAAGTAGCTGAGCATCTTGTATGTGACCAACTAACAATCTCTGCGTATCCCTGAAAACCTAAAGCCACTGCCAATTTAACGAGCAGCCTATGGTTTCAGGAAGATCTCTAGGAACCTAAAGCTGCTGCCAGATCAACTAGCAACATATGGTTTCTAGGAGACTGCTTACGGTTTATGAAATAAAAATAAAATATAAAGACTTAATTATAGACATTACTTTGCCTCGAAAACAGAACCAATACAGTTTGTTGCCACCATTATTCTACTGATAAGAATCTAAAACAAGAAAATTTCCTTAATAACATATGACACATCTTAATTCACTACTAAGAAAAAAGTGTAACTAATAAATGTAAAACATTTGTTTTAAAAGTTGTCATCCCACTGTATTTAAGAGGTTTCTGAATTAACATTGATGAATCCCAAACAGAGCCTTGGATAAACGCAAGACAATCACTACATATTACACATGTTATGCACGAAAAAGGCAGGTGCAAAATGATTGAGAAAATGCATCTTTAATTTAAAGGATTTCATATTTTAACTTTTTAAAGAGCCATGATCATTCAATCTCTGCAACTAATGCAGAACAATGCAGGAATCCAGATAGGTATGAATAGATTTCCAGTAAGTTCCATTAACTAGCAATAGTGGGAGAATTGTTGCTCTTCGTGCCATCAAAAAGGCCATTGCGAAAGCAGGCTCTTTTGAAAGTGGTAACCTACAAACTTCTTGCACATTAATGCAACTATGACCACAAAATACTTGCATGGAAGAAACGAAACCACAACAAAGTCCCAACCAATAGTAAAATTTTGAGTTTGAGTGCATACGAAACCAAAAACATAGCATCAATATCCAAGAGAATTATCCGTGCAAGACAAGAAAAGTATCTAATATAAACTAGAAATCGAATGCGAGACAAACTTTAGACACTAACTGTGACAACCAAAGAACAATAGCAATTACATACAAGTGCTGATTGGAAGCAGGTTTTTGGGAAGGTAACAACAAATAAGAGAGTCCATCCATAAGAGCCTTGAGATCCACAAGCAATTGTTTGATATGTCTAACTTTCTGCATTCATTAGTAGTTAGGGAGAGTGGTAAAGAAATTTTTTTAACTAATTGTTGAAGCTTCTTTGAACACATTAATATACTCATACCTCCTATGTGATGAAAAATAACTAAAATGATATCTTATCCTAATAATGAAATGCACCATCTGCAATGGAAGGTGATATGACGTGTCTCATAAGCCCCCACAAAGTTGCACCTAGATGTGAAAAAAAAGTATCACATGCAACAGTGTAATTTTGAAACTCTTGCACAAGAAAAAAAAAAACAATAAGATTATAGAAGAAATTGCTTCACATTTAATAAAGAAAAAAAAATGGATAAAGCGAAGCATTCAAGTAGTCTTATGGTCATTCAATTGCTAGACACTATACGAGATCCCTTCCGTCCAAATGAGGGTGATGAAGAGATTTTGGAACCCAAAGTTCCATATCTAAGTGCGAAAGGAGCTTTATTGTACTTAGCTCAGTGTACTAGATTCGACATTTCCTTCATTGTCAATCTTTTGGCAAGATATAGCAATGCACCCATATGTAGACACTGGACAGGTGTTAAAGACATCTTCCGCTACCTTAAGGGTACAATAGATTTGGATTTGTTCTATCCCTACGAATCCTCGAGAGGTGTTGCAGCCCCCCTCGGTTCTTAAGCCAATTCCCACCTTGTTGGTTATGTTGATGCATGGTACTTATTCGACCCACATAAGGCGCTCTCTCAAACGGGTTACGTCTTTACCATTAGAGGCACCGCAATATCTTGAAGGTCAACCAAATAGTCCTTAGTTGCCATTTCTTCGAGCCATGCTAAAATACTCGCCTTACATAAAGCTAGTCACCTTACATTGCGACAAAGTTCTTCTTCTCACATCAACAACAAGAGCATTAGAAGATTGAAGTCAAGCAAATATTGTTCCAAAGACAACCTGGCCGACATTTTCACCAAATCATTGTCGAGGACGATGTTTTAGAAGCTTGTGTTGGAAAATTTAATATTTTTATTATATTAAATTAAATAATTAAGCGTAATTAGAAGTGATGCCTTTTGGTGGAAATATGCGTTTATCTTAATAAAGAATTGCAATTTTTCACTCTTCATGAATGGTCACATATTGTTCCAAAGAGGTATCTCAAATTCTATAAAAAGGGAATCCCCCTATAATCACAAAACAACTTTTCATCATAATCATATATAGAGTGCACTAAATATTAGAGAGTGTCATTGAGTCCATACGAGAGAGTTTTCAACACAGTTGTAGTTCATGGAGCCTTTGATTTGGAGTGCTACTATTACGAGGACGTGATCGTTGTATCTTGGGAGACAAGCGCCGATCAACCATGAGCACCATAGTGGGGCATAAATTTGTCATAAGAACAGAGTGTTCAACACTTGCCTTGATCGTATTTTATAGGTTTTCTAATCCATTATGTCATGTTCATTTAACATTGGATACTCATGTGCATGCACTATTTTGATATATAATTGCATGACTTATGCTTTAATTTCTATATGATTTAATATGGCAATTAAACCCTATTTTTTCCAACAGCTTGTTCAAGGAATTGGTATGCGTAAACTTTCTTGAGTTGTAATATTGTTAGTTCTCTTTGGAATTTTGTCAAACTTAGGGGGAGTATCTTGAAGTATACTCGCTTGAGCTTAATGTACTTATTTTCCTACGATTAGGACCTTTTTTTTCCTTTGGGTTTTTGCTATATAACGAGGTTTTGACAAGGCATCCATCTTGGGTTGGTCATATCACTAATGTACTTCCTGTAGACGTTTAATTTGACTTTGCACTTTCTCACGCACTTTTCCTTAGGCAATGGGTTTTTGTCCCGCCTTGGGTTTTACCATAGCCATTGGGTTTTTGTGAGACTTAGTTCCATATGCAAGTTCCTTTGTCTGAGACTAGCGTAGTCCCAGAATCAGTGCCAGCCAGTCGGCTTCCTCCTCTCTACCTGATGACGAATCTACTTGAGTATTTACACATTCAAGGGGGAGCGTGATAGATATTATATTAAAGTGTGATTGTGTAAATCCTAGATAGATTTGATTATTAGTTACTCTTTTCCTACTAGGATTGTATTTCCTTGGAGGAGAAGGATTCTTCTCTTCTGTACTACTATAAATAAAGGCACATACATGGAGAATAACACATCTCACACGCACAAAGAAATCCCTACACTTTGTCGCCTCTCACTCTCTCTCTTTGCCGCACCCCTCTTTACCTTGTTAGATAAATTGACCACAACAGTTTACTATTACATTGGGCCCGATGGTTACATTAACTATTAAAACATAATTAAAATTGATTTTAGTTCATATTTTATTAGTTACTAATGGGATCCATGCATTAAAAAGTTAAACTAAATATATTTGACATTTTCTTTAAGTTCGATATGAATGAACAAAAGGAAAGATTGTACTCCATTATGTGGGACAACGAGACTTAGTTTAGTCATCTGCTTCCACACTGTCATACTCCTTTTTTGTTTGTTGTAAAAAAAAAAAAAAAATGACAGTTAGAAAGTAAGGAGTCAAATGACTCAGCTGCCACATCATATATGGCATATCCATTGGAGAACACTTGAATGTCTTTTAGTCCTATTTGTCATATTTGACATCTCGTTTAAGATGGTCTCACATATTTCTCTTTATTTTAAGTATCAAATCGAATAAATCAGCAGAAAAAACTATCACAAGTAAATAGGGATGTATAAAGAAAAAAAAAAGAATGAATTTTTTCTCACACCCTCAAGTGCTGGTAATGCTCACTGTTGGAATTAAATTCGGGCACCGACGTGAAAGGTGGAGGGAGAGACACAAATTTGTTTACCTGCTGTTGACGCCCAAAAATGTCACATGCAAACCCAACCAAACCTCAAAGCCTAATTGTTATACAAGCCTAAGGTCGAGCCCAAATACATGCTAAGGTGTAAAATCGAGAAGGGATAATATTTGTAATCATGTCATGCTACGTTAATTAAGCCATGCATTTGTGTGAATTACACCACACTCGTGCAAACTCGTGCATATTTGTCACACAAAGCTTATCATGCTAATCACTATTCATGCTAAAATAAGCTCAAGTCACATATACGAGGCTTGTCAAATAAATTGTGGTGTTGACAGTTACGAAAGTCCACTGGGCCTAAGTGAAATCAAGATTATGAAAGATTTTAGGTTGCTTAGGAACCCAAAGATATAAGCCCATAACTTTTGTAGTCCACATGGGCAAGCTTGAGAGAGAGCCAACCTAGTTTCCTCATTTCTCTAGCAAACTAATCAACTTAGTTACGAAGAAACAAAACCCTGATCCTCAAAGTCATGTGAAAGCCCATCAAAACAAACATTTAATGAAGCAAGAAACTGGCTTTCCCTTCTAGCTCATGTAGAAGATCAACATTCATAGAAGTAACTCTTATGGAAGGCTGACCTTAGGAAAGCAGTGCCTCGGGAAAATGGTCGAACGCAGGCTTCACGAGGATAGCAATGACTACCTGCCTTGCACCAAAATGAAAGTGACAGAAGAACGAGGGGGCAAGAGGAGAGAAGACCAAGGCACAATTAGAGATTCCTTATGAACCTTAGAAGGGATTCATTCACCTATAAAAAGACTAGTAGAAGCCATTAGAAGGAAATAAACAAAAATCATAACATTGAGGTTCAAAAACACAAAGAAAGGTAGGATATGACACAAAGAGGCATTCAAGGTTGTTCTATACCAAGCTAGGGAAATGACTTTCTAAGTGCAAACAGTCTTGGATTCTTAGAAAAACCATCCTTCTGCAACCTTAGAATTTTCCCTAACCTTCCTTCATCCCTTTCACCAAGTAGAAGCCTTTTTACTACCCTAAGAAACCCAGATTACTAAACCTAGAACACCATGCAAGCTCTCTCTCTCATGATAAGCTGATGAACTTGTAGCTTCCACACCATGCCTCACATGAGCAAGCCATTATTTGCTTAATAACACCATCTTCAAGTCATTGATCTAATTGAAGTATTTCCTAAGATGTGCTAATTTTTTCGAGATATTCCAGAACATAGTACGAAACCAAACTAATGGAGACAAGATGACATTCTCAAAGCCCAAGTCTACCTTGAACTAAAAGTCTCCAACATAAATTGGTGACTTCACTAGGGACTAGGTCACGATCTTGATTTAATGGCTCTAAGATCTAAGAAAAATAGGACCAAGAGCAGCAACACCTTAGAGGCAGGCGAGGATGTTTTTTGATTTCTCAATGCAAAGACCAACAACAGGACTTCTAAGAAAGCCTAGATGAATGTGCCATGGTAGACATCATTGTAGCCATTCACACTTGCAATTATTGAAATGTTTGGGTCTAGTTGTAATTGCAAGAAGTAGTGGACTCTTGTGTTTTTACCAAGTAGTAGACTCCAACGTAGTAAACTCCAATTGTTTGTGACTCATACACCAGCTTTACCCTATCATGGGCAGTACAAAGTATGTGTTTACACTCAGGAGGAATTTTATATGAATATATGATGTTGTGAAGATAGGCAATGAAGGAACAAACCTTTATCTTCAACACTTGATCGCTTTGGTGGTTCAGGAGGACTCTTGTGTTTCGACACTTGATCACTTTGGTGGTCAAGACTGAACCTCTATCTTCAAGAGGCTTAACACACCAACACCTCAAAGCTCTGTTTGCAAAAGGTTCTCAAAATCTAAGAAACAAAGCAACACGACTAGCTCTCCTCCACGACGGTCGGCCTTGGAAAGACTTGAAGAAACCAAGAAGCCTTCTAGGAAGAGGAAGACAACACCGTAGGAAGAAAAGCTCAATGGTTTAGCAGAAAAAGATGACGTTCGAAGCTCGATTTCTTCAAGGATGAAGCACAAAGCAACCTTGGAAGTCAACACAAAAGGACAACTAAAGGTAATGAGGCACACCATCGTCCATATTGGCCAATCTTCACGCCAACAAGCCCAAGAGGA
>NW_025999588.1:0-135402 GCF_019419815.1 Pyrus x bretschneideri | reverse complement strand
AAAATAAGCACCATATAGCTTAAATATAATGAATTGATGCATGAAAGAAAAGAAACAGTCAAAGGTTAAAACATAGACTGTTTCTGGAATCTAAGTCACTGTTTCTGAAATTTAAGTTACTGTTTTTAGAATTTAAGTGATGCGAGAATTACTTGACACTCAAATTAAACCCTCGTTTGACAATTGGAGTAGAATGGATAAGTGAGGGATCGTTCTAGACCGGGGATTAGGAGGGCTTGCTAAAACCTTCTAAATTGACTTAAAAACATAAAAACTAAATTAAAACACTAAACTAGACTCAAAGAATGTGAAACTAAACGTTAAAACACTAAGACAAACCAAAAGAATCAAAATGCTTTAAAAACACAAACTAAATTGATTTCTAACTATATTGAACATTAAAGCAAAAGGGGGATTGAGGTTTGACGAAAATTGAAATAACGAAACAAGTTAATAACTAGACAGAATGTAAATATGAAATTGATGAAATAAGATGGTTGGTGAATTAGCTAGAGGTTCTTTCTCCACACATGATATTTATGCATATGAATCAATTTCCAGTTATTCCTTCATTGATTTATGAACGACAATGCCCCAAATTAACCGTGACATCACTAGTTAACCCTCAGATTTTCCTTATATTATTGGATTGGATGGCATCATTCGACAACCCAAAATATTCTCAAAAGTTCCCTACATGTCATCATAATAGAGATACAATCGAAGATCATTAAGAATAATGAAAACCATAAGCATTGACAAAGCATTTGCAACTATGACATCATGTTACTCATGCTAAGAATTAAACTTAACGCGATCGTGACAAGCGACCTTCACTACTTTCAAGTATAAGTTAGTAACGATTATGTGAAACCTTCTTAAACTTTAGCCACATATTCATGCATGCTAATTAAGTGTCGACCCTCAATCAACAAACACAAATAAGTTAATCATCAAATAGTTAAGCCAATTGCATTCACGAATCAAGAGTTCATAACCGGAATTCATCAATTCATATTACATAAATAATCATGGTATTGAAATCACTCCTAGCCAAGGGGTTTAGTTCCTCATAACTTTGAAATCAAAGAAACACCTAAACATTCCAACAACTCAATCTTGAATTGTATGAACGTTTAGGCACTCTTCTCTTCCATTCCTCATATTACAAAACAAAGAGAATTGAATTTAAACATTGAAATCAAAGAAACGCGTAAACATTCCAACAACTCAAACGTGAATTGTATGAACGTTTAGGCCCTCTTATCTTCCTCTTTATTGTGGCACAAGGACTAAGGGATGTTGTTGGTGTGTTGAATGGATTGGGGGATTATGGAAATGGATGAGGAGTGGTGGAGAAAATGGTGCAGAAAATGGAGAGAAACTCACGGCTAGGGAGAAGATGGAAGTGTTTGTGGTGTGTTGTGTATGAAATGAGATGATATGTGAATGAATGAATGCAAGGGTATTTATAGGAGGAGTGGAGATGTATATGGCTATTTGTTTAAGGTGTTTGTGGCTGCAATGATGAAGAATTGCATGTGGAAATAAAAGGGAAAGCTGGAAATGTATTGAAAGTGCACGGCACAAGGCAGATTTTTATGTTGGAAATGCATGTGTGTGCTGAAAATAGTGTGTGTATGCATGTGTTTGGGAAGCTTTCTTGCTCATTTTCTGGATGCAATGATGAAGAGTTTAATAATTAATACATGTAGGTGGCTGAAATGATGAAGAATGAGTGGTGGAAATGAAAGGGAAAGCTAGAAAGACATGTGAAGATGCTGGAATTTCAAAGGGAACCCACGGCATTGAAGGTTTTGGTGCATGTGTTGGCTGTTTTGTGTTGTGAATTATGATGAATGCATGTGAGATTAAAGAGGGAGAATGTGGTGAAATGATGAAGTAGGAAGGTGGAAATGCATGTAAGATGTTTGGAAAGGAAGTGGGAATGCACGGCAAAGGAGTTGTTTTGTTGGTGTGTGAATGCATGTGACTTGTTTGTGGAATAAAGAATGAATGGTGGAATGATGAAGAGTTGCATAAAGAATGCATGTAGGGTTAGCTAGGTTGGCTTTGTTTGGGTGCATGTGTGTTAATGGTGGTTTTGCATGTGAATTGATGGATTGTTTTTGATGGAATGGATGGTTCTTTGCATGGCTTTTGAAGTGATTGTGGGCTTTGGAATTGGAAGGAAATACATGGCCTTGGGGTTGGTTTAAGAGAGAATGGGCTAGGCCCTTTGTTTTATGTCCAAAATGAATACAAGGCCTTCAAATTCGTCCAACACTTTGGCTCCAATCATATGCTATCCATTCCAAGCCCAATTTTGCTCCAAAATGCTCCAAAATGCATATTTTTTGCTTCCTTAGCCATATGAACCTAAAAACACACGAAAATGGCTTAAACTACTAAAACAACTATGAATTAACAACATAGATGCACGAAAACAAGCTAAGTAAGTCGCCTAAATATGCTCCTATCAAACTCCCCCACACTTATCTTTTGCTAGTCCTCGAGCAAAACAGAATAAAAACAAATAAACAAAACGACACTAAACACGTAAAACACAACCTACACCTTCCAACAATCGTTTCAGGGATTTCCAATGCACATGACAAGTTAAAAATCATTATTCCCACAGAATTTAGCCATCTTTATCCTTAAGTACATTCTTAATCATAGTCACCACATACTAGTTCACAATTAAGCATTTAAAACCATGTTTTGAATGTAGTAACATGCCTTAGAGAATTTGCTCAATTCCTTACAAGATATGCACTCAATTTTCACTCAGATTTTCTAACTACACACCCTAATCTAGTCATATGTGAGAAGATTGATGTAAACATGAAAACGAACACTCACATATATGTATCACAAAGAACGCAATTTTTGGAGTTAATAAGCATGTTTAGATTATGATCTCATGAATGGAATGCTACTACTTAGACGCGAGAACCAGTGACACCATATGCTCATACCAAGTTCAAACTCCACAAATTGAAACACATAACACTCAAGATTGAAGTCACGGGTTGTAATGGGGCTTGGGGCGTGTGGATAACAAAGAAGGGATATGGAAAACAAAGGTTCTCAAAGAAATAGTGAGCAAGGCAATTGAATCAACTTAGAATTCACTTTTGAATGAAAACTCAACTTTGGAACAAAAGGGAGAATTTAGACAATTTTGGGCCAGAATTGGTGTTTTGAGCCCTTTCTTCAATCACTCATTTTTTTCAAGCTCTTTTATATATATATATATATATTTTTATATATATATTTTTTTTTTTTTCTTTTGAAACTCAAAACATACTTAAGAACAAGCATTCCTTCCCCCACACTCATTTTCTTGCATAATGTAACTCAAAAGGAATTCATTTAAGTCATGCTCACTATCTTTTAAGAACAAGGGTAAGGACGGTCATATTCTAGGTTAGGTGAAAATAAAGTGGGTTAACAAAGAACATGGGCTAACATGGCTCAACGGGGGTAAAACTTACAACATATACGAAATATGGGAAGTGAGGCTATTTGGCTATGGTGGCAACTTACACAACTTCATCTTGATATATGTTATGCAAATCAATAACATGCTTTGAATGAAATGGGCATGAGTTCTAGCATTTGGAACTTTATGATGAAACGCCTTCTAAGTAGTAACCAAGCAAAGAATAATGAGATCATGCAACGACTTTAGAAAACAAGAAATCACAGATTATACTCTCCAAAGAACGTTATAGGCTCAAGTCTCTCAGGGTTGTAGCGTTTGTTTGAGTTCCTTCCTTCAAGCATGTTACATAACTAATTTTTTCTTTTATGATTGCATGTGAAGTCATACATTATAACCATAACCAAGCATATACCAAGAGTAAATCAAACTTTTCTCCATGTTTATAACTCTTTTTAACAGTCATGCAATTAGAAACCAAATCCTTATCATTGTGTTGGAAGGTGACCTATGACACAAAAACGACTCAAAGCACTCTTTTTAGGCTTTTCAAAACATGTTTTTCAAATTTTTATGTGATTTTCGAATTTTTAAGTCAAAACACACTAAAACAGTTTAAAAACAACTTAAAAACGCCTTAAAACAGCAAGGAACAACATTTGAAGTTATGGGTGATAAAATCCCACGAATTTGCATAAATATACTTAGTTACCCCCCCACACTTAAATTAAACATTGTCCTCAATGTTTTAAGCATAGATTCACACAAAACATAAGTAAACACACAAAAAGCAACTAAACATACTAAACATGGCAGAATGTAATTAACAAAGAGAAGAGTTTAGAGACGCAAATCTGGTTATAGAGTGTAAATTCCATCTTCTCCTTGGTAATTGCATTGAGGCTTGGATCTTTGTGATTCCACAGGCTTACTCTTGAACTGCGCTGCTCCCATCGTTGATTTTCCTTTATGCTACTCTTGAACTGGGCAGCAGGCTTCCTTTGGTTTCCCCCGAAGGTCTGAGCTTCCTCCTCTTATCTGTTTCTTTGTTCAATCTCTCCAATTCGTATTGAAGAGGGTTAGAGGATAGCTCAGCAAAGCTAGGTAAGAAACCAGGGAATAGAGTCCAGATAGACTCCAAGTGCCGGCTGATTGCTTCTTTCACTTTGCCATGCAAGTAATATCAAGGACAAAGGAAAAGACAGGGAAAGAGCATG
The DNA here is from genome assembly GCF_019419815.1 of Pyrus x bretschneideri. Lineage (NCBI taxonomy): Eukaryota > Viridiplantae > Streptophyta > Magnoliopsida > Rosales > Rosaceae > Pyrus > Pyrus x bretschneideri. The sequence goes on along the minus strand of NW_025999588.1, from coordinate 130,737 downwards.
ATATGAGATACCTTTGCTTTTGCCCTTGATGATATGAGATACCTTTGCTTTTGAAGAAGCGGTGAATGAATCAGCACATGTATTTGTGGTGCTGTTTCCTCCTGGGTCATCTGTACTCCAGGCATCTGGTATCATCTTTGGGGAAGAAGAAAGAATGGAGTATTTCGAAAGGCTTTGCTGGGAGTGCGCCCTCAGAGGTGAGGAAGAGTTGGGCATTTTCTTCAGTTCTGTCTTGCCATAAAAGATGAAGGTCGACATATATAGGGAATTCAATAGCAAGTGGTGATACTGTTCTTTTACCGTTGTCGACAAACATTTTGATCCCGCAAATCCGGCTTTTTGGAATAGTGACGACTCTTCGATCTTTGAAGACGCCTCTTCGATAAAGCTGCACGCGTTTTCTGAAAAGCAGATAAAGCGTCGCCGAACTTTGCGCTTGTCAGCTAAAGACGTGTAGTTGCGATGATGGCCTCCACGTGTTGAACGCGTTTTCTGAAAAGCCGAGGAAGCGTCGCCGAATTTTACGCATGAACTTCCGGCTTTTTGAATCGGTGGACGCGTTGCCTTGGCTTTTTATAGAGCTATCGATCACCGCCAACTTACACACTCTGAAGATTTTCCATTCTTGAAACTCGTCTCCGGCCCTTTGAAAATCTACTCCGTCCACCCCTTCTCTTTTAACTTCGTGAACAATGGCTAGCTCATCCAACCCATCGAACCTTTGCTTAGATTTGAGTCTAAGCAGTGATCCGGTCGCGTCTCGTCAGGGTAAGGTATGGTGCCTGTCTTTCTTATCTTCCCATGGCCCTCTTACAGATGAGGACTCTGTGATGACGGATCCCACAACGGCTACGATAGTGGCTCGGAACCTCCTCACTCCCAAAGACAGTCAGCTGCTTTCAGGACGGTCCGATGAGTTGGCCGTTCAAGAATCCCTGGCTCTGAGTGTTCAGTGCGCTGGCTCTGTGTCCAACATAGGCCAACGCCTTCTTGCTCGCTCCCGTCAGGTTGAATCCTTGATGGCAGAGGTGGAGAGTCTTAAACAGGAGATCAAACAACTTAAGTACGAGAACCAAAGTTTGCACGTGCTTGCCAACAATTATTCAACAGGCATGAAGAGGAAGCTTGATGAGCTTGATGACCGTCAACGGTTTGCAGCTTTCTTCCAGAGGCACCTCTTTCCTGGGTCATCCAGCGTTCCACCAAGGTTTGGGGCCTTGAATGATCTATCTTCGGTGCCTCCCGCTCCTATGCCTCTTGCTCCGATGCCTCTTGCTCCGATGCCTCCTGCTCCGATGCCTCCTGCTCCGAGAGTGTTGCCACGTAGTGGGGCCTCACGTACACAACCTTTGTAAAGGCTCCATCTTTCTGCCATGTTTAGACACAATTGTAATTTATCGAAAAAAATCAATGAACAAGCAAAAGTTTTATTTACTGTATTGGGTTGCCTCCCAAGTAGCGCTTTCTTTTACGTCTTGCAGCCGGACGAGTACTCTCTTCAATCTTCATTTGAGCCCACGGAATGGAAAGGAATGTCTTCCACCACTTGCCCCACACCATGCTCGTAATATGGCTTCAACCGATGCCCGTTCACCTTGAATTCTACGCCATTCCTTAAGCTTTTTATGTGGACTGCACCATAAGGTAAAACGTTAGTAACAACAAACGGGCCAATCCATTTAGAACGCAACTTACCAGGAAACAAACGTAGGCGAGAGTTGAAAAGTAACACTTTCTGCCCAACTGTGAAGGTCTTGGTTCGAATCATTTTATCATGGAATGCTTTGGTCTTGGCTTTGTACATCCGGGCATTCTCATAGGCTTCATTCCGAATCTCCTCAAGTTCATTCAATTGGAGCTTCCTATGAACTCCCGCTGCATCTATGTCCATGTTGAAAGTCTTCACGGCCCAATGTGCCTTGTGCTCTAACTCTACGGGCAAATGACATGGCTTACCATAGACGAGCCGAAAAGGTGACATCCCAATGGGTGTTTTGTACGCCGTACGATATGCCCACAGTGCATCATCTAAACGTAAGCTCCAATCCCTCCTTGTTGGTCCAACGGTCTTCTCCAAAATTTGTTTGATTTCTCGGTTAGACACCTCGGCTTGGCCATTTGTTTGAGGATGGTAAGGTGTGGAGACCTTATGGTTGACATGGTACTTTCTTAGCAACGCCTCAATGGTCCGATTGCAAAAGTGAGACCCTCCATCACTTATGATTACTCTCGGCATTCCAAACCTAGCAAAAATGTTAGTTTTCACGAAATCTGCAACCACCTTAGAATCGTTAGTACGGGTGGCTGTTGCTTCCACCCATTTAGAAACATAATCAACGGCTAGCAAGATATAAGTGAAACCATAAGATGGAGGGAAAGGGCCCATGAAATCAATGCCCCAAACATCAAAAATTTCAACATTAAAGACAGGGGTTTGCGGCATTTGGTCCTTGGTACCTATGTTACCCATTCGTTGGCAACGATCACAAGACATACAAAAGGTTCTAGCATCCCTAAATATAGTCGGCCAATAAAAACCACACTCTAGAACCTTGAGGGCAGTGCGTTGTGTGCCAAAATGACCACCACATGCATATGTGTGACAAAAGCTTAGAATTGAGTGAAATTCAGAATCATGCACACATCTACGTACAATTTGATCTGAGCAATACTTCCACAAATAAGGGTCATCCCAAACATAGAAACGTGCATCATTTTTAAGCTTATCACGTTGGTGCTTGTTTAGTTCATTTGGAAATTGTTTAACCACCAAGTAATTCACTAAATCTGCATACCATGGTTCACTTACCTCAATGGATAGCAGCTGCTCATCGGGAAAAGTTTCAGGGATAGGTACGGCATGTTCATGCTCCTCGTGGATCATTCGGCTTAAATGGTCAGCCACTACATTCTCGCTTCCTTTCTTATCCCGGATTTCAATATCAAATTCTTGAAGAAGAAGAATCCAACGGATAAGCCTCGGCTTTGCTTCCTTTTTCGTGAGCAAGTACCTCAAAGCTGCATGATCAGAATAAACGATTACTTTAGTACCAATTAAATATGAACGGAATTTATCTAAAGCAAAAACCACAGCTAGAAGTTCTTTTTCCGTCGTGGAGTAGTTCAATTGGGCATCATCGAGAGTCCGAGAGGCATAGTATATGACATGCGGCCGCTTGTCTCTTCTTTGTCCTAGAACAGCTCCTAATGCATAGTCGGATGCATCGCACATGAGCTCGAACGGAAGGCTCCAATCTGGAGGTACAATAATGGGGGCCGAGACTAGCTTCTCCTTGAGTTGGTTAAATGCCGAATTACACTCTTCATCAAACTTGAATGGCACATCTTTTTGAAGCAATCGGCAAAGAGGGTTGGACATCTTGGAGAAGTCCTTGATAAAACGCCTATAGAACCCTGCATGGCCAAGAAACGAACGTACCTCTCTAACCGAAGTAGGAGAGGGTAAGTGACGTATAAGGTCTATTTTCGATTTATCTACTTCAATTCCTTTTTCTGAAACAATATGTCCTAAAACTATACCTTGTTTCACCATAAAGTGACATTTCTCCCAATTCAAGACAAGGTTAGATTCAACACATCGTTTCAAAATTAAGGTCAGATTATCCAAGCAATTATCAAATGAATTCCCAAACACACTGAAATCATCCATGAAAACCTCAATGATCTTTTCAACAAAATCGGAAAATATACTTACCATACACCTTTGGAAAGTGGCCGGTGCGTTGCATAAGCCAAATGGCATGCGACGATAAGCAAATGTTCCAAAGGGACATGTGAATGTGGTCTTCTCTTGATCATCCGGGGCTATCACAATTTGGTTATATCCAGAGTATCCATCAAGAAAACAGTAAAAAGCATGACCGGCTAACCTTTCGAGCATCTGGTCGATGAATGGCAAAGGAAAGTGATCTTTCCTAGTCATGGCATTTAGCTTCCGGTAATCGATACATACTCGCCATCCAGTCTGAATGCGTGTAGGCACGAGCTCATTCTCATCATTCTTGATAACAGTTACTCCGGACTTCTTGGGAACGACTTGAACTGGAGAGACCCAACGGCTATCGGAGATAGGGTAGATCACTCCGCAATCCAAAAGCTTGATTATTTCCTTCTTCACCACTTCCATCATCGGAGGGTTGAGACGGCGTTGAGCCTCTCGGGATGGCTTAGTCCCCTCCTCAAGAAGTATACGGTGCATGCATGTGGTAGGGCTTATTCCTTTAATGTCGGCCAAAGTCCACCCTATGGCCGTTTTGTGTTCTCGCAGCACCCTCACAAGCTTCTCCTCCTCCATTGCCGTGAGACTTGATGAAATGATGACGGGCAATGTTTCGCCTTCTCCCAAAAACACATATTTCAAATGGTCCGGCAACGGCTTAAGTTCAAGCGATGGTGCCTGAACAACAGAAGGTAGCATCTTAGTGGAAACTGAATTTGAAAGTGAGAGTGGAACCTTACCATATTGTTGTGGCAATGACTCAAGGGCTGCCACAACCTCAATTATTTCTTCACTAGAACCCATGGCAAAGAATTCCTCCTCCTTGCGTGGCCTTGCATTGGCCCAAATCCGTCATTTTTGCACTCTATGGCCTTAGTGATGGTTGTTTCCAGGGCGTCCTCGTTCAATTCTTCAAGGTATACCTGCGCCAAAGAATCGATAACATCAATGGAAAAACAAGAATGGTCATCAACGGGATATCTCATAGTTTCAGAAATATTAAAATCAATCACTTCCCCATCGAATTCCATTGTCAAGGTGCCTTTGTATACATCAATCTTCGTTCGGGCCGTCTTCATGAATGGCCTACCAAGGAGAATCGGCAAAGATGTAGAATGGGCTGAATCCTCCATGTCTAGGACGTAGAAATCAGCCGGAAAAATTAAATGGTTCACCTGCACAAGCACATCTTCCAAAACTCCTTTTGGATACGCGTTAGAACGATCGGCCAGTTGTATAATTACACCATCTTGTTTTAATTCACCCAAATTCATAGATGCATAAATAGAATAAGGCATGACATTTATGGATGCACCTAAATCAAGCATGGCATGTTCAAAACGATTATGTCCAATCACACAAGGAATCGTGAAACTACCGGGGTCTTTGCACTTGGTAGGCAGTTTACGTTGCAAAACAGCGGACACATTCTCGCTTACCTTCACTACCTCTTTGTTTGCCCTTCTTCTCTTTGTATTGCATAGGTCCTTGAGGAATTTAGCATACTTTGGAACCTGTTTGATTGCATCGAGAAGCGGTATGTTCACTTGCACCTTCCGGAACGTTTCAAGAATGTCCTTCTCGCTTTCTTCCTTTTTTTCTTGCATGAACCTGCGAGGAAAAGGTACATTGGGCAGATTAGGACGTGAAGTACATGAATTTGAATTTAAATTACCTGATTTGGCCGAGTTAGGGTGATTGGGGGCCTGCGGCATTGGGTTTTTCACTCTTTCCGTGGGTGAGCTAGACACTTCCTCAGGTTGTGTCGTCTCTTCATCTACTTTCTGGGCAGATTTGGGATTGTTTGGCTCGGTCCCAACTTCTTTTCCACCCCTTAGGGTGATGGCCTTGGCGGATTCGAATCCTCCCTTTGGATTGACTGTGGTTGAGCTAGGAAGCTTTCCTTGCTCTCTAATCTGTCCAAGGAACTCAGAAATCTGCCCTATTTGTTTCTTCATATCCATCATCTCCTTCTCGTTATTTTCTATCCGGTTGTTTTGATTTTGCAACCCCTGCGAAATAGAGGTTAGTAATTGCATAGCTTGATTACTTTCCAAGGACGTACCTGAATGAGATGATGCCGAAGGTTGTTGGGATTGTTGGGGTGCATACGGCTTGGAATAAAAACCAGGGGGGTTTGGCCTAAATCCTCCTTGTTGGGCAGCTTGTTGTGGTTCCCTCCATTTGAAGTTTGGATGGTCCCTCCATCCGGCATTGTAAGTGTTCGAGTATGGGTTGTTTTGATTTTGTCCTTGGAAACCAATTGCATTGGCAGATTCCCACCCACCATTCTCGATTAGTTGAGGGCACTTGTCGGATGGATGCCCTTGAATTGAGCACACGCCACAAACTTGGTGTTCTTGTGCTTTTGGACCAATCACAACCTGAGAAACAAGAGAAGTAAGATTAGCAAGTTGTGATTGAATTTCAGAAATAGCACTAACCTCATTTACACTTTGTTGCCGTGGGGCTTCCCTTTGGCCCACTCCTTCATATTGTTGAGCGTTGAGCGCTCGGTTGGCTATGAGAATCTTGGCATCCCTTGGTGTTTTGTCCACCAATGCTCCTCCCGCTGATACATCAAGCATTTGACGTTCGATAGGAAGGAGGCCTTCATAGAAATATTGAAGGAGAAGTTCCTTCTTCATTTGATGTTGAGGACATGAAGCTACAAGGCCCTTGAAGCGCTCATAATAAGCCGGGAATGTCTCACCATGATTCTATTGAATACCACTAATTTTCTTTCGTAGGAGAATCACTCTCGAAGTAGGGAAGAATTTCTCCAAGAAAGCACGCTTCATACTCTCCCATGAAGTCACAGTTCCCGGGGCTAGTTCGTAGAGCCAATCTTTGGCCTTGTCCATAAGTGAAAATGGAAAGGCCTTCATCATCAATATACTCCCATCCACAGTGACGGGGGTCATGCTCGAACAAACCACCTCGAACTCCTTCAAGTGTTTGTTGGGGTCTTCCATAGATAAGCCATGGAACTTCGGAATATGGTGTAACAAACTGGATTTGAGTTCAAACACCTCAGTCTTCCCCTCTGCAACCGTGGGGTATTGGATACAAATAGGCAATGCATTATCCAAACCCGAGGCCGAAAGCTCCTTGATGGTTCTATTATCTGCTGCCATGGCTTGTTCTCCTTCAAAAATCTGATCCGTGGGCTTTTCTTCTACACCTACTTCGTCTTCTTCAAGCCCAGGTTGTGGTGGAGGTTGTGGTGGCTCTTGTTGACTCCTCGTTCTCCTCAAAGTGCGTTCAAAATCACCGTCAAAGTCGGAGATGTTCTCTATAATAGGCCGAGAGCTACGAGTCATACACAGTACCTGAAAAACAAGAAAACAAACAAACTAAGAATCTAAAATAAGAATGCACAAAAAACAAAAAAAAATAAAAATAAAGACAAGGGACTAGTAAAGTTGCTAATCCCCGGCAACGGCGCCAAAATTTGATGCGAGAATTACTTGACACTCAAATTAAACCCTCGTTTGACAATTGTAGTAGAATGGATAAGTGAGGGATCGTTCTAGACCGGGGATTAGGAGGGCTTGCTAAAACCTTCTAAATTGACTTAAAAACGTAAAAACAATATAAAACACTAAACTAGACTCAAAGAATGTGAAACTAAACGTTAAAACACTAAGACAAACCAAAAGAATCAAAATGCTTTAAAAACACAAACTAAATTGATTTCTAACTATATTGAACATTAAAGCAAAATGGGGATTGAGGTTTGACGAAAATTGAAATAACGAAACAAGTTAATAACTAGACAGAATGTAAATATGAAATTGATGAAATAAGATGGTTGGTGAATTAGCTAGAGGTTCTTTCTCCACACATGATATTTATGCATATGAATCAATTTCCGGTTATTCCTTCATTGAATTATGAACGACAATGCCCCAAATTAACCGTGACATCACTAGTTAACCCTCAGATTTTCCTTATATTATTGGATTGGATGGCATCATTCGACAACCCAAAACATTCTCAAAAGTTCCCTACATGTCATCATAATAGAGATACAATCGAAGATCATTAAGAATAATGAAAACCATAAGCATTGACAAAGCATTTGCAACTATGACATCATGTTACTCATGCTAAGAATTAAACTTAACGCGATCGTGACAAGCGACCTTCACTACTTTCAAGTATAAGTTAGTAACGATTATGTGAAACCTTCTTAAACTTTAGCCACATATTCATGCATGCTAATTAAGTGTCGACCCTCAATCAACAAACACAAATAAGTTAATCATCAAATAGTTAAGCCAATTGCATTCACGAATCAAGAGTTCATAACCGGAATTCATTAATTCATATCACATAAATAATCATGGTATTGAAATCACCCCTAGCCAAAAAGGGTTTAGTTCCTCTTAACTTTGAAATCAATGAAACACCTAAACATTCCGACAACTCAAACTTGAATTGTATGAATGTTTAGGCACTCTTCTCTTCCATTCCTCATATTACAAAACAAGAGAATTGAATTTAAACATTGAAATCAAAGAAACGCGTAAACATTCCAACAACTCAAACATGAATTGTATGAACGTTTAGGCCCTCTTATCTTCCTCTTTATTGTGGCACAAGGACTAAGGGATGTTGTTGGTTTGTTGAATAGATTGGGGGATTATGGAAATGGATGAGGAGTGGTGGAGAAAATGGTGCAGAAAATGGAGAGACTCACGGCTAGGGAGAAGATGGAAGTGTTTGTGGTGTGTTATGTATGAAAATGAGATGATATGTGAATGAATGAATGCAAGGGTATTTATAGGAGGAGTGGAGATGTATATGGCTATTTGTTTAAGGTGTTTGTGGCTGCAATGATGAAGAATTGCATGTGGAAATAAAAGGGAAAGCTGGAAATGTATTGAAAGTGCACGGCACAAGGCAGATTTTTATGTTGGAAATGCATGTGTGTGCTGAAAATAGTGTGTGTATGCATGTGTTTGGGAAGCTTTCTTGCTCATTTTCTGGATGCAATGATGAAGAGTTTAATAATTAATACATGTAGGTGGCTGAAATGATGAAGAATGAGTGGTGGAAATGAAAGGGAAAGCTAGAAAGACATGTGAAGATGCTGGAATTTCAAAGGGAACCCACGACATTGAAGGTTTTGGTGCATGTGTTGGCTGTTTTGTGTTGTGAATTATGATGAATGCATGTGAGATTAAAGAGGGAGAATGTGGTGAAATGATGAAGTAGGAAGGTGGAAATGCATGTGAGATGTTTGGAAAGGAAGTGGGAATGCACGGCAAAGGAGTTGTTTTGTTGGTGTGTGAATGCATGTGACTTGTTTGTGGAATAAAGAATGAATGGTGGAATGATGAAGAGTTGCATAAAGAATGCATGTAGGGTTAGCTAGGTTGGCTTTGTTTGGGTGCATGTGTGTTAATGGTGGTTTTGCATGTGAATTGATGGATTGTTTTTGATGGAATGGATGGTTCTTTGCATGGCTTTTGAAGTGATTGTAGGCTTTGGAATTGGAAGGAAATGCATGGCCTTGGGGTTGGTTTAAGAGAGAATGGGCTAGGCCCTTTGTTTTATGTCCAAAATGAATACAAGGCCTTCAAATTCGTCCAACACTTTGGCTCCAATCATATGCTATCCATTCCAAGCCCAATTTTGCTCCAAAATGCTCCAAAATGCATCTTTTTGCTTCCTTAGCCATATGAACCTAAAAACACACGAAAATGGCTTAAACTACTAAAACAACTATGAATTAACAACATAGATGCACGAAAACAAGCTAAGTAAGTCGCCTAAATATGCTCCTATCACCTTCCTTTTACGCTTATGTACGATGCCTCAAATTATGCATTAGGAGCTGTTTTAGTGATAGGAGCATATTTAGGCGACTTAGCTAGCTTATTCTTGTGCATTTGTGCTATTATATCTTAGTTAATGTCGTATTACAACTCATTTTCGTGTGTTTGTAGGTCCTATGGGTCAAAGTACCAAGAAAGTGCATTTTGGTGCATTTTGGAGCAATTTTGGACACTATGTGGATAGCTTACATATGGGCCAACATGGATGAACGAATTTGGACTTCAAGAGGCTAGAAATGTGATAAGAAGAGGAAGGAACTAAGCTAGGGACAAAATGGATAAGGAAGGAGCTAAAAGAGGAAACATTATCCAAAACCTTATCTAACCTTATCCAACATTATCCAAAACATTATCCAAACCTTATCTCATCTTATCCTATCCAAACCTTATCATGTCTTAATCCTAATTGCAAGGGGACCTAAATGGATAATTCTAGAACCTATTTCTAGAAGAATCCTAGTCTAGAAGGCCCAAATCAGCCACAAAACCCATTCCTTCTAGGAACCCTACAAAAGTGGCGCCCCAAACCTATCTAGAAGGCCTTGCCTTGCCTTAAAAGCCTAGCAACCCTCTCCCCTAAATCTGCCGCACCTCTCTAGGCCCAATCCCTTTGGGGTTTTGATTTCCAAGGCATAATTCCCTTTGGAGTTGGGTTACACAAGCCTATTATGAAACTAAGTGGGCCAAAACCTCCTCCTAGGTGGATTTGATTAACCATGGCAGAATTCTAGGGCCCTAGTCCACTAAATCTATTAAGCCTAACCCTAATCTACTTAACCCTAGGACTATATAAGCATAAAATCAGCCAAAATTCGTACACCCCCTATGCTAGACAGAAAATCCTTGTGCCGCAACCTCCATCATCCATTACTCACCTCCATACACCTCCATACACCTCCATCTACCTTCATACACATCTGCCGCACCCCTTAGAGACCCTAGGCGGCCATCCATCCTTCAATTCATTGATCCATTGACAGCAGCCACCATTCATTCAGAAATACACTTGTGCCGCAAGTCCTAGGGAGAAGAAGGAGTGTCGTGGCTTCCATAGGAGGAGGAGACCTTGTGCCGCAAGCAATCTACATCCATTGGATACCTTGGGAGTTCTTTCTTCCCTCGTTTCGTTTCCATGTTTATTTTAATTTGCTTTTCAATTGTTATGAACATGTGTAACTAAGTTTTTCTTAGTTAGGGGTGAATTCAAAGCCATGGGCATATGTTTTATATGAATTGATTTCCTCCAGATTTTGTTTCTTGAATTGTGGATGTGATTTACTTAATTGATTTATTGAGAACTTGTTCTTGTGTGTTGATTAAGGATACATACTTAGTTTTCATACATGAACTTGATGCTAGGATATAAGGAAATTTCACCTAATCGTTATGACCTTATATTCATAAGTAGTGGAAATCACTAGTCATGATTGTATTAAGTAAATTCTAGGCAAGAGTATCATGCAATTCATAGTTACGAATGCCTAGTCAATGCTTAGGGTTTTCAAAAAGCTTAATGATCTTTGATTCTATCTCTATTATGCAGTTCATGTAGGGAATTTGATAAGAATAATTTGATTGTCGATGCGTATTCCATCCAATTCAATGAAACTAGGAAAATCTGAGAGTTAATTTGTGCTTTTCACAATTAATTTGGGGCATTGTCATTCATGGTTTAAAAGGAATAAAATCTGGAAATCAATTTATGTTACATATATGCATGTGTGGAGAAGAACCCCCTAACTAGCCTTTTTCCCATTCAATGGACCTAGTTTAGTGCCTAATCTGTCTAGTTTACAATCTGTCCATTTTAATTAATTTCGTCCAAATCAACTCCCCATTTTATTAAGTATGTTAGATTAGTTAGAAAAGTCTTTGAATCTGTCCAAATAGTGTTTTGAGTCTAAGTTAGTTAAATTTCGTCCAAATCACCCTTTAGAGTCTAGTTTGGGTATATTTGAGTGTTTTGGGCTGTTTTGAGTCTTTTTACGTTGTTTTGAGTCATATAGGTCTAGGTAAGTGTTTTAAAATTAAATTTTGTGTTTCTAAGTCAGTTAGAGTCGATTAGCATCCCTAGCTAATCCCCGGTTAGAACGATCCCTACTTGCATATATACTACAATTGTCACAAATAGGGTTAATTTGTGTGTTAACATAATTTTCACATCAAATTTTGGCGCCGTTGCCGGGGATTAGCAAACTTGCTAATCCCTTGTGTTTGTGTCGAGTCGAAGTGTGTCTTAAGGTCAAGAGTGTAGTGTGCTTATTTGTTTTTTTTTCTTTTTATTTTTGTGTTTGCCGTGCATAATCTCATTGTTTTTGTTTGTGTGCCGTGACCTATTCCTTGTTTTAGGGTGTGTTTGCCGTGCTTCTAAGAGAGTTGCTAAATTCTTTTGTTTCATTGTTCTAGGTACAAGTGTATGACTCGTAGTTCTCACCCCGTTCGTGAGAATATCTTGGAGTTTGACGACGATTTTGAACGAACTTTGAGAAGAAAGAGGAAGCAACCAGAACCTAATCCACCTAGTTCTAGTTCTGAGGCCGAATCTGAAGAGGAAGAAGTGGAGGAAGAAGAACAAGTCATGGCGGTGGAGAATCGAACAATCAAGGATCTTTCTGCCTCGGGATTAGATAATGCCATGCCATTATGCATTCAATATCCTACGGCAGCCCAAGGCAAGACCGATGAGTTCGAATTGAAGTCAAGCTTGCTGCATCATATTCCCAAGTACCATGGGCTGTCCATGGAAGATCCAAACAAGCATTTGAAAGAGTTTGAAGTTGTATGCTCAAGCATGACACCCATTAACGTTGATGGGAATATTTTGAAGATGAAAGCTTTTCCATTCTCTCTTGTGGAAAAGGCTAAGGATTGGCTTTATGAATTGGCACCCGGGACCGTTACTTCTTGGGAGAGCATGAAGAGAGCATTCTTGGAGAAGTTCTTCCCTACTTCAAGAGTCATTCTCTTGAGGAAGAAAATTAGTGGAATCCAACAAAGTCAAGGAGAATCTTTTCCGACGTACTGTGAGCGTTTTAAAGCCCTTGTTGCATCATGTCCTCAACATCAAATGAAGGAGGAGCTTCTCCTTCAATACTTTTATGAGGGCCTTCTTCCCATTGAAAGGCAAATGTTCGATGCTTCGACGGGAGGTGCATTGGTGGACAAAACTCCTATGGCAGCCAAGACCCTAATTGCAAACCGCGCTCTAAATGCACAACAATATGATGGACTTGGGCAAAGGGACCCCCCACGGCAACAATTGAATGAGGTAAGTTCTCAATCCGATATTCAATCTCAATTAGTTAATCTTACTTCTATTGTGTCTCAGATGGCCAAAGGAATGAAGATACAAGGGCCAATTGTATGTGGTGTATGTTCTATCCAAAGACACCCTTCGGACAGGTGCCCTCAATTGATTGAGAATGGGGGATGGGAGAGTGCAAATGCCATTGGATTTCCAAGCCACAATCAACCAAGGAATGATCCATATTCCAACACATACAATCCGGTTTGGAGAGACCATCCAAACTTCAAGTGGAGGGAACCTCAACAACCTCAACAACAAGGAGGCTTTAGACAACAACCCCTGGGGTTCTACACCAAGCCATTCGGCCCCAATCCAAACCAATCCCAACCTGCCCAAAATAATCAAGGTATGTCTTTGGACAATGAAACACTTCTTAAGTTACTAACTAATTTGTCTCAGGGGCAAAAGAATCAAGCCAAAGCAATGCAAAATCAAGAAAAAAGGGTGGATCAATTGGAGAAACAAATTAGGCAGAATGCAGAGTTTGTAGGGCAATTCCGAGACCAAGGCAAGCTCCCAAGCTCAACCATTCCAAACCCAAAGGGAGGGTTCGAAACGGCCAATGCAATCATCTTGAGAAGTGGAAAAGAAGTTGGGGCAGGTCCTAAACCATCCAAGACAGGTCCTAATGACGAAGGGAAGCTGCAACATGAAGAGGAAGATGCAAGCAAGTCCACGGCAAGGGTACAAACACCCTTGCCGCAACTACCTAGGGACCCTAATGCACCCAACTCATCCCATTCGGCCACCAAAGGTAAGTTGGGTTCAAAATTGATTAATTCTAACCTCGTTCCACCCAATGTTCCTTTTCCTTAGAGATTTTTGCAAACAAAGAAGGAGGAGCATGAGAAAGACATTCTTGAGACGTTTAGGAAAGTCCAAGTAAACATTCCTTTACTTGATGCCATTAAGCAAGTACCCAGGTATGCAAAGTTTTTAAAAGAGTTATGCACAACTAGGAAAAGAATTTCAAACAAAGAAGTTGTGAAAGTAAGTGAAAATGTATCCGCGGTTTTGCAATGAAAGTTACCTCCAAAATGTAAGGATCCAGGGAGCTTTACTATCCCATGCATAATTGGAAACACTAGATTTGAACAATGCATGTTAGATTTAGGTGCTTCTATTAATGTCATGCCATATTCCATTTATGCATCTATGAACCTTGGTGAGTTAAAACAAGATGGCGTTATAAATCAATTGGCTGATTGTTCTAATGTTTATCCCAAGGGAGTCCTTGAGGATGTTTTAGTGCAGGTCAATCATCTTATCTTTCTTGCAGATTTTTATGTCTTAGAAACGGAGGATTCGAGCCATGCTCCATCATTGCCACTCTTGCTAGGCCGTCCGTTCATGAAAACAGCCCAAACAAAGATTGATGTGGCCAAGGGAGCACTAACAATGGAGTTTGGTGGTGATATAATTAAATTCAATGTTTATGACTCTATTAAGAATCCTAACGATAGTCATTCTTGTTTTGCCATAGATGTGCATAAGGATATAGGGCCGAAAGGATCCAAACCTATCAAGAAGGATGTATCAAGAACCATCATTGGAGATGAACTTGGAGTGATTGCCCTACAACCACCCAATGTGGCCGAAAGTAGCCATAGTAACATTGTTGATAGGGCTGACACTTTTGAGCCTTCACCACACTATGTTTGTAAGTCTTCAAGCCCGATTTCAATTCCCATTTCAAATAATAGGGTGTTACCTTCTTTGGTGCAGGTGCCCAACCGATATAAAGGTGGTGGGAGCATTTACATGGACTTTCGGAACCGAAACACCACCATTAGGGAGGATCACTATCCCCTCCCATTCATTGAGCCATATTATGCAAATGTTGAAGGGCAAAGTGTGGAGGACATCACCCTCCATGCCGTGGGCTCCAATGGGGAATAAGCATACCGTCGTCCGGCTGCAAGACGTTAAAGCAAGCGCTTCGTGGGAGGCAACCCATGCAATCACCAAGGAGAAGATGGCATTTACACTCCATAACCAGATTTGAGTTCCTAGCCTCTTCTCTTTGTTATTTACATTCTGCCATGTTTAGTGTGTTTAGTTGCTGTTTGTGTGTTTACTTTTGTTTGGTGTGATTTTAGGCTTAAAACATTGAGGACAATGTTTGATTTAAGTGTGGGGGGGGGGGGGGGGGGCGTAACTAAATGTGTTGATGCAAATTCGTGGGATTTTATCACCCATAACTTCCAATGTTGTTCCTTGCTATTTTTAAGTGTTTTTAAGCTATTTTAGAGTGTTTTAGTGTGTGTTGACTTAAAAATCCGAAAATCCCATAAAAAATTGAAAAAAGTGTTTTGAAAAAGCCAAAAAGAGTTGTTTTTGTGTGCTTGTTTGTGTCTTAGGACTATTTTCTTGTTAACCACATCACCCTTACCTAGTCTGGAATAGGACTTTCCATACCCTTGTTCTTGAAGTATAGTGGAGCATAACTTAGAAGGAATTCCTTTTGAGTGACATTTGTGCAGAAAACAAGTGTGGGGGAATTTATTTTGTAAGTGTGTGTGTGCCAAAGTCTTAAAAGAGGCACAGGAAAAAAAAAAAAAGAACAAAAAAAAAAGAAAGGAAAAAATGTGAAAAAGAAGAAAAAGAAGAAGAAAAGAAAGAAAAGGAGTGAAAATAAGTGAGAATGAACTCACAATGTTGATTGTTGAAGAAAGGGTCCAAAAAGTTTGAATATGGCCCGAAGTTTTGTGACACTCCCCTTTGGGTGTTCAAAGTTGACTTTCACGTTCTAAAGGGAATTCGAAGTGCCTAATTCAATACTTTGCTCACTATTGCTTTAAGAATGTTTGTTTATCCTTTACCTTTCGTTGTTAGCCAATACCCTAGCCCCGTTACAACCCTTCGACTTTTATCTTGATTGTTATGTATTTCAATATGTGGAGTTTAAAATTGGTTTGAGCATATGGTATCCCTGGGTCTCGCGTCTAAGTAGTAGCGTTCCATTTATGAGATCATATACATGCCATTGTCATAATTCCAGAAAATGATTTCCTTGTTATAACATATGTGAGTGTTCGTTTACATGTTTACATCAATCTTCTCACATATACTTAGTGTAGGGAGTGTAGTCAGAAAATCTAAGTGAAAACAGAGAGTATATCCGGTGAGGAATTGAGGGAATTCTCTAAGGCATGTTACTACATTCAAAATGTTGTTTTAATTGATGAAATGTGAGCTAGTGAATGGTGACTATGATTAAGTATGCTCGAGGGTAAGGATTGCTTAAATCTATGTGAGTAGTGATCTTTGACATGTTATGTTCATTAGAAATCCCTGAGGCAAACATTGGAAGGTTTAGATTGTTTGTTTTGTTACTTTTTGTGGTCGTTTTGCTCGAGGACTAGCAAAAGATAAGTGTGGGGGAATTTGATAGGAGCATATTTAGGCGACTTAGCTAGCTTATTCTTGTGCATTTGTGCTATTATATCTTAGTTAATGTCGTATTACAACTCATTTTCGTGTGTTTGTAGGTCCTATGGGTCAAAGTACCAAGAAAGTGCATTTTGGTGCATTTTGGAGCAATTTTGGACACTATGTGGATAGCTTACATATGGGCCAACATGGATGGACGAATTTGGACTTCAAGAGGCTAGAAATGTGATAAGAAGAGGAAGGAACTAAGCTAGGGACAAAATGGATAAGGAAGGAGCTTAAAAAGAGGAAACATTATCCAAAACCTTATCTAACCTTATCCAACATTATCCAAAACATTATCCAAACCTTATCTCATCTTATCCTATCCAAACCTTATCATGTCTTAATCCTAATTGCAAGGGGACCTAAATGGATAATTCTAGAACCTATTTCTAGAAGAATCCTAGTCTAGAAGGCCCAAATCAGCCACAAAACCCATTCCTTCTAGGAACCCTACAAAAGTGGCGCCCCAAACCTATCTAGAAGGCCTTGCCTTGCCTTGCAAGCCAAGCAACCCTCTCCCCTAAATCTGCCGCACCTCCCTAGGCCCAATCCCTTTGGGATTTTGATTTCCAAGGCCTAATTCCCTTTGGAGTTGGGTTACACAAGCCTATTATGAAACTAAGTGGGCCAAAACCTCCTCCTAGGTGGATTTGATTAACCATGGCCGAATTCTAGGGCCCTAGTCCACTAAATCTGTTAAGCCTAACCCTAATCTACTTAACCCTAGGACTATATAAGCATAAAATCAACCAAAATTCGTACATCCCCTATGCTAGACAGAAAATCCTTGTGCTGCAACCTCCATCATCCATTCTTCACCTCCATACACCTCCATACACCTCCATCTACCTTCATACACATCTGCCGCACCCCTTAGAGACCCTAGGCAACCATCCATCCTTCAATTCTTTGATTCATTGACAGCAGCCACCATTCATTCAGAAATACACTTGTGCCGCAAGTCCTAGGGAGAAGAAGGAGTGTCGTGGCTTCCATAGGAGGAGGAGACCTTGTGCTGCAAGCAATCTACATCCATTTGGAGACCTTGGGAGTTCTTTCTTCCCTCGTTTCGTTTCCATGTTTATTTTAATTTGCTTTTCAATTGTTATGAACATGTGTAACTAAGTTTTTCTTAGTTAGGGGTGAATTCAAAGCCATGGGCATATGGTTTATATGAATTGATTTCCTCCAGATTTTGTTTCTTGAATTGTGGATGTGATTTACTTAATTGATTTATTGAGAACCCCCTAACTAGCCTTTTTCCCATTCAATTCACCTAGTTTAGTGCCTAATCTGTCTAGTCTATCCATTTTAATTAATTTCGTCCAAATCAACTCCCCATTTTATTAAGTATGTTAGATTAGTTAGAAAAGTCTTTGAATCTGTCCAAATTAGTGTTTTGAGTCTAAGTTAGTTAAATTTCGTCCAAATCACCCTTTAGAGTCTAGTATGAGTCTATTTGAGTGTTTTGGGCTGTTTTGAGTCTTTTTAAGTTGTTTTGAGTCATATAGGTCTAGGTAAGTGTTTTAAAATTAAATTTTGTGTTTCTAAGTAAGTTAGAGTCGATTAGCATCCCTAGTTAATCCCCGGTTAGAACGATCCCTACTTGCATATATACTACAATTGTCACAAATAGGGTTAATTTGTGTGTTAACATAATTTTCACATCATTTAGGCCAAAGGAAGAACAAGTAGCCACATGTCATCTATTATGCATCTCAGACATTGAATGATGGTCAATTGAACTATTCTACCACTGAAAAGAACTTCTTGTTGTTGTATTTGCTTTAGATAAGTTTCGTTCTTATTTATTTGACGCTAAAGTTATAATTTACACTGATCATGCAGCGTTGAAGTACTTATTCATAAAGAAAGAGGCCAAACCAAGGCTTATTCACTGGATGCTTCTCCTTCAAGAGTTCAATATCGAAATCCGGGATAAGAAAGGAAGTGAAAACATGGTGGCTGACCACTTGAGCCGTATGGTGTATGAAGAGGATGTCGTGCCTATCCCAGAGACATTCCCAAATGAGCAGTTGTTGTCCATTGAGGTAAGTAAGCCATGGTATGCCGATTTAATGAATTATTTGATGTCTAAACAAGTTCCAAGCAACCTAAATAAGCACCAACGTGATAGACATAAAAAGGAGGCTCGTTTTTATGTGTGGGTTAATCCTTATTTGTGGAAATACTATGCTAGTCAAATCATTCGTAGGTGTGTGCATGAATCGGAGTTTAATTCAATTTTAACTTTTTGTCACACTTATGCATGTAGAGGTCACTTTGGCACTCAAAGGAATACTCGTAAAGTACTTGAATGTGGTTTTTATTGGCCTACTATCTTGAAGGATGCTAGAACTTTTTGCATAACATGTGATCGTTGTCAAAGAACTAGAAATATAGGTCCAAAAGACCAAATGCCGCAGACACCTATCTATGGTGTCGAAATTTTTTATGTTTGGGGCATTGATTTTATGGGTCCTTTTCCTTCATCTCATGGTTTCCTTTATATTTTACTTGCGGTTGATTATGTTTCGAAATGGGTGGAAGCAAAAGCCACCCGTACTAATGATTCCAAAGTGGTTGCAGATTTTGTGAAAACTAACATATTTGCTAGATTTGGAATGCCAAGAGTTCTAATAAGTGATGGAGGTTCCCATTTTTGCAATCGAACCATTGAGGTGTTGCTCAAGAAATATAACATCACGCATAAGGTGGCAACACCTTATCATCCTCAAACAAGTGGGTAAGCCGAGGTTTCTAATCAGGAAATCAAGCAGATTTTGGAGAAGACCATAGGTCCAACCCATAAAGATTGGAGCTTGCGCTTGAATGATGCATTGTGGGCGTATCGTACGGCTTACAAAACACCAATTGGAATGTCCCCATTTCTGCTCATCTATGGGAAACCATGCCATCAAAACGCTCAATATGGACCTTGATACCGCTGGGATTCATAGGAAGCTTCAATTGAATGAACTTGAGGAGATTAGGAACGAGGCTTACGAGAACGCTTTTATTTACAAGGAGAAGTCAAAGGCATTCCATGACATGATGATTCGTAGCAAGACGTTTGTTCTAGGGCAGAAAGTGCTACTCTTCAATTTCAGCCTTCAATTGTTCCCGAGTAAGTTGTGTTCTAAATGGATTGGCCTGTTTGTTGTTACAAATGTATTTCCTTATGGTGCAGTCCAAATTCAAAGTTTAAAGACCGGGCAAGAGTTCAAAGTGAACGGACATCGTTTGAAGCCATACAATGAGAACTTTAAGGAGCATGTCATGGATGGTGCAACCTTCCATGTCGTGGGCTCCAATGAAGCTTAAGTGGAAGTATAGTTTGGCTGGAAGACGTTAAAGCAAGCACTTCTTAGGAGGTAACCCATGTAAATAAAGAAGAACTAGGAAGCTCCGGCATCACAACCAGATTTACGTTTCTAAACCGTACTCTTTATTTCTTTTACTTTGCCATGATTGTCATGTTTATTAGTTGTGCTATTTGTTTGTTTGTTTGTGAACCTATGCTTGAAACATTGAGGACAATGTTTGGTTTAAGTGGTGGGGGGAGGGGGGGGGGAGGGGGGTAAACAAGCTGTTTTTGTATGATTTTTGTGGGATTTTATCACCCATCACTTCTAAAGTTGTTTCTCACTGTTTTTAAGTGTTTTTAGTGTGTTTTGGAGTGTTTTTATGTGTCTTAAACAGAAAATCCGAAAATTTGAAAAAAAAATCGAAAAAGAGTGTTTAAAAAACCCAAAAAGAGTCGTTTTTGTTTTTATGTTTGTTGGTGTCTTAGGGTACCTTCCAACACAATGATGAGGATATGGTTTTTAATTGCATGACTGTTAAAGAAAGTTACAAACATGGATGGAAGTTTGATATGCTCTTTGGTTTATGCTTAGTTGTAGTTATCGTTTACGAATTCACATGTAATCACAAAAAGGAAAAAAATCAGTTTTTGTAACATGCTTGAAGGGAGGAACTCAAACTAACGCTACAACCCTGAGAGACTTGAGCCCAAACTTTATTTGGAGAGTTATTAATCTTGATGTTTTTGTTTTTTAAAGTCGTTGCATGATCTCATTATCCTTTGCTTGGTTGCTACTTAGAATGCGTTTCATCACTATAATTCCAAATACTAGAACTCATACCCATTTCATTCAAAGCATGAAATTGATTAGCATAACAAATAATAAGATGAAGTTGTTTAGTTTAAGCCAAAGCCAAAAAGCCTTACCCTTTGCATATGTATTGTAGGATTAACCTCTTTAAGCCTTATTTAGCCTATTTTCTTTGTTAGCCACATTATCCTTACCTAGCCTAGATTAGGACTATCCATACCCTTGTTCTTAAAAAAAATAGTAGAGCATGGCTTACAAGGAGTTCCTTTTGATCTACAATGTGCAAAAAAACAAGTGCAGGGGAAGGTGTTTTTCGTGGAAATCTAGGAGGAAGTATGATTTGTGTGCCAAAGAAAGTGAAAGGGCACGAAAAATAAAAATAAAAAAAAACGTGAAAAATAAGAAAAAGTTGAAGAAAAGAAAGAAAAAGAGTTGAGAATAAGTGAGAATGAACTCACAAGTGTTGGTTGTTGAAGAAAGGGTCCAAAAGTTTGAATCTAGCCCTAAGTGATGTGTGAATCTTCCCTTCATGTTTGAAGTTGATTTCATTACTTTGCTTACTATCACTTTAAGAACTTTTGTTTATCCTTAACCAAGCAAATTGTCATATTGATTTTTGAAATAAAATCGAATACAATTGTCATCACCAATGAAAGAAAAACCATCCCTTACAAACTTTGAAGCTGAAAGTAAGTTCCTTCCATGGAAGGTATATAAGGACATTATTCAACACTAAGAAAGTTTTAACATGACTTGACCAACTGACTCAACAGTGACTTTGTTTCCAATTCCAACATAGACATTGTAATGCTCCCTACTTTGGTTCTTCAGGTTTTAAAATCCTTGCAATGAGTTAGCGATGTGCACAAAACAACCAGTGTCAAACCACCATAAATGTTGAGGAATAAAAACCATGTTTGATTCTTCTGTAATAAAACATTTATAACTACAATACCTTTCTTAATAAGCCAAGCTTTAAATCTAGCACAATCATTTCTCAAATGCTCAGTGGAACCACATAAATGACACTTTTTTAGATTAATTTTATTAAATCTAAGACCAGTGCTAGTGGAGGCAAGATCAGACTTAACAAGTATAGTAAAATTGGAAGCATGTTTCTTGGAACCAAGATAAGGAGAACCTAACTTAGTTGCAGCTTTACCAATCTTGAGTGCTGCAGGTTTGCTTGTTCCAAAAACTTTCCCCTTTCATTTCCCATACTGCACTAGATTCACAGTTTCATGCTTACTCTTCTTCATTCTCTCCTCCTCTTGACAGCAAATGGAGATCAACTCATTGATATCCATGTTTCTTTCTAAGTATTATAACTCACTCTGATCTGTTCATAATCATTGGGCAGAGAGTACAAGGCCAAATGAACAAGGAATTGATCTGCAATGGCTACATCCATTGCATTGAGCTTGTAAGCCAAATTGACAAGTTTAAGCAGATGCTCTCGAATGCTCCCCACACCATCTAACTTGGCATTAATCAAGTCTGAGAGATATACCCCAGTTTCAGCCTTATCGGTTCTCTTATACTTTTCTTCAATCTTGGCCATATATCGCTTTGCCAAGTCACAATCTTGAATGCCACCTCTGATGTGCTCTTCCATGGAATTTTTCATGATTAACAAGGACATCTAATTAGCCCTTTTCCACTTGGAAAAAATTTCTTTCTCAACAACCGTATTAGAGTCTGCTAACGCAGGTGGCTGAGTTTGAGTGAATGCAATGTTGAATCAATCTATTGCTTCCAGGTCTTAAAGTTGTTGCCATTTGACTTCTCAATGTTCATAAGATTGAGCATGTTAAAACCTGCCATTAGGGTATGTAAAGATTCATTAAGTTGTGACTCATGAATGAAAACTGAAGTTCAATGTCACTCAAAAACTATGGATCCAATCACACTTTTGAGCAAGAGAATGTCCATATAATCAAAAGTATGAATCTTATACATTTGCATAGCCAAGTGTAAACACCAAAGTATATATAGAGTAATGTCTTTGGACAAGAATAAGCATATATGTCTCTGCTTCCATAACTCACTATACATCAACTTATAGCAAATCCCAGTAAATAGTTTCTTTGGAAAATACTTTACTTGTTAGTGCTTATAAATTGCTTACTGTTCGTCTTTATTGAAACTCATGAAATCAAAATAGTAATCTTACCACTTTGGTGATCTCTATTGAATATTTCATGAAATCATTGAACAATACCATTATTAGGGATGGGCAAAATACTCATAGGTTTGGGTAACCGTGGTTACCCGCCCATTTAAAGTTCACAGTTACAATTATGGATAACCGTTTAGACGAACAAACGGTTATGGATATAATGGTCCATTACATCTCTTAATAATATGACACTGTGTTGCCATAAAAATGCGCAGCAAGTATGATTATATATTTGATAGTCATGAAAGTCCCAAAATAAATAAAAAATTGAACACACCAAGATGGAAATGTGTTTATATCACAAACATAACTTAAACCAAATGACAAATCATCAAATTATGCAGCGGAAAAGAATTGAAGAAGTATACATATGATCATAAATGAGTCCAAAATTAAAGTCGACCGACTCTGATACCACATGTAAACTTTTATATGTGAAACTGAAATTTAATCAACTAAATATTTGGACTACATGCTAATATGATGGATTAGTATAATCACACTAATATAAACTAATAATAACACACAACACTTACTTGCAGAGTTTGCCATAATGATTAGAAAGCAAGCAACGATATAATGCTGATAAAACTAGGGTTTGCAGTAGTGAGTTTACTGCTGAAACTTATGGGGAATAAAGGTTGTGTTCTTCTCTTCTCTGAGACTCGAATACGTTCTACAAACGATGGGGAATATATATATTGAACTGGTGTCGAAGAAGAGAAACCATGCAGTAATTTTATCGAACAAACCCATAATTGTTCCATCCATCGTGGGTGCAGTTATGTCACGATGAGTAGAGTTTGTAACCTACTTATGATGTGAACTAAATAAGCACACAAATTAAAACCCTCTTGTGACAATTGTAGTATATGTATAAGTAGGGATCGTTCTAAACCGGGGATTAGGAGGGATTACTAAATCACTTGGAAACCGACTCAAAAACGTAAAACAAAGGTTAAAACACTAAACTAGACTCAAAGAATGCAAAACTAAACACTTAAAACACTAAAACAAACCAAAAGACTCAAAACAGCACCAAAACACTCAAAACTGCCTTAAAAACACAATCTGGGCAGTTTTGAGCACTTACACTAAATTGGACGAATTTGGGTGATAAATTGAATCAAAACACTTAGAAACACAAACTAAGACACTTTCTAACTAAATTGAACACTAAAGTAAAGGGGGATTGAGTTTTTGACGAAATTAAACAAAATGCACAGATTGTAATAAAACAGAATGTAAATACGAATTTGATGAAAATATGGATGGAATGCTAGCTAGAAGGTTCTTCTCCACACATGTCACACTTGCATACAAGATGATTTTCAGTTGGTCTTTCAATGAATCATGAAACTCAACACCCCGGGTTAATTAGGTTTGCTTAAATTAACCTTCAAGTTCTCCTTAAGTTAATGAATTGGATGGGACAGCGCATACACAATTCAAAACATTCTCCAAAAGTCCTTTATGTGAAAAGCACAATAAAGATACAATCAAAGATCATTACGCAACATGAAAACTATAAGTGTTGACGAGGCATTCGTTACTATGATGAGCATGAAACTAGTGCCAAGAATTCATTTAACACGATTGTTTATAAGCAACCTCCATTACTTGTGAATATAAGTTCATAACTATTAGGTGAAACTCACTTATATTCAAGCATCATATTCATGCATGAAAACTAAGCGTGCACTCTCAATAAACATACACAAATAAGTTATCAATCAAGCAGTTAAACGAATTGAATCCACAACTCATGAAATTCCAACCAAAGGTAATCAATTTATATTGCAAGCATAAACATGGTTTCGAATTACCCCTAGCTAACTAGGGATTTAGCCTCTCATGTTCACAGAAAGAGAAACAAAATTGAAATTAAACATAAAGAACAAAAGATTGATTACACCTAAAACGCCCAAGGAATCCACTTGAATTTCTGCACGTTTAAGCTCCTCTCTCTTCTTCTCCTTGCTGCGGCAGAGATGGTTTGGGTTGTTTTTGGATGATTTTCTGGGTTATAGATGGGTTTAGGGTGGTGAAGGGTTGCGGCAAGGGGTGTGGGTGGTGTATGGAGGTGTGGAATGGTGGGGGGAAGGGATGGTTGCGACAAAGATGGGAAGTGGCTGGAATTGATGGAGAAGGCTACGAATTGAAGGGGATGGTGGCTGCGGCAAGAGAAGGGAATGTGGCTAAAAATTGAAAAGAATGAATAATAATCCACCCTAGGGTGCGGCTAGGCTTAGTTTATATAGGGTTTCAGAAATTAAAACCCTAGCTTATTTTTATTAACTAAAATTAAGTCAAAGGCTGCTAGAATTAGGAAATACAATCAGAAATTAAAAGGGAAGTGGCTGCAAGGTGTGGCTAGGGTTTAGTTTAGGAAGGGAGATAGGGTTTAAGTGCATAACTTTGGACCTAAATACCCCCCCTTGCACGGCAAGGGAAGAAAAGAAAGGGAAAGGCGACGGCAAGGGATTGCTAAGTGGGCTAGGGCCTTTGTTTTGTGTCCTAAAGTGCCTACAAGGCCTTCAAAGTGGCTAGAAAATACGGACGTTTAAGATTAGGAAAGGTTACCAAAACGGGAAACCTAGGGTTAACTTTCCTACTTCAAGTAGGAATCCTTGTTGGAGTAGGAATCCTCATTGGAGTAGGAATCCTCGTTGGAGTAGGAATTCATCGTTTCTTCAAGTCTTCAACTCATTCATTCCTCTTTCGCTCCAAAAGACTCCAATTTGCATCTTCTTGCACACTTTGGCCTTATAATCGGAAAATACACAAAAGTGACTTAAACACTAAAATAACTAAGGAAACACAACATAAATGCACGAGAACAAGCTAATTAAGTCGCATGAATATGCTCCTATCAAATTCCCCCACACTTAGCTTTTGCTAGTCCTCGAGCAAAACAAAACAACTAAAGAAAACAAGACGAAACAAAACAAACAAAACATACCCTAAACCTTCCAACGATTGCCTCAGGGATTTCCAATGAAACATGACATGTCAAAGATCATTACTCACATAGCTTTTAGTCTTCCTTCCCCTCAAGCACATACTTAATCATAGTCACCATTCACTAGTTCACATTTAATCAATTAAAACACATTTTGAATGTAGTAACATGCCTTAGAGAATTCCCTCAATTCCTCACTAGTTATGCACTCAATTTTCACTCAGATTTTCTGACTACACACCCTACAATAGTTATATGTGAGAAGATTGGTGTAAACATGAAAGCAATTTCTGGAGTAATTAAACGTGTTTAGATATGATCTCATGAATGGAATGCTACTACTCAGATGCGAGAACCAGTGACACCATATGCTCATACCAAATTCAAACTCCACAATTGAAATGCACAACACTCAAGGTAGAAGTCAAGGTTTGTAATGGGGCTTGGGGTATTGGCTAACAAGGGAGGATAGGGATAAACAAAAGTTCTTTAAGCAATAGCAAGCAGAGTAATGAAATTAAGACCTAGAATTCCCTTAGAATGCATAAATCAACTTTTAGACAAACAGGGAAGATTCAAACAACTCTTAGGGCCTAATTCAATGTTTTGGACCCTTACTTCAACAAACAATACTTTGGAACATAATTCAATGTTTTTTTTTTTCACAACTTTATTTTTTTTTTCTAGCCGTGCCTATGGCACATAAACTCACATCCATCATCCTTCCCCCACACTTATTTTCTGCAACACCTTGATCAAAAGGAATTCATTTTTAGTCGTGCTTACTATGCTTCAAGAACAAGGGTAAGGATGGTCCTAATCTAGGCTAGGTGAGGATAGTATGGGTTAACAAAGAACATGGGCTAACACGGCTCAATGGGGTTAAACTTAAACATAAAATGAGTTAAGGGCACACGGCTATTTGGCTTTGATGGTGGTCACTACATAACTTCATCTTGAATATGTGTTATGCAAATCAATAACATGCTTTGAATGAAATGGGCATGAGTTCTAGCATTTGGAGCTAAGTGATGAAACGCCTTCTAAGTAGTAACCAAAAAATGAATAATGAGATCATGCAACGACTTTAGAAAACAATGATGCACGGATTATTACTCTCCAAATAAACGTTTAGGCTCAAGTCTCACAGGGATGTAGCGTTAGTTTGAGTTCATTCCTTCAAGCATGTTACAAAAACTAATTTTCCCTTGTGATTACATGTGAATTCGTAAACTATAACTACAAACAAGCATAAACCAAAGAGTATATCAAATGTCCATCCATGTTTGTAACTTTCTTTAACCATCATGCAATTAAAAACCAAATCCTCATCATTGTGTTGGAAGGTAACCTACGACACAAACAAACACACAAAAACAACTCTTTTTTGGGTTTTTCAAAACAATTTTCAAATTTTTATGGGTTTTTCGGATTTTTAAGTCAACACACACTAAAACACTCTAAAATAGCTTAAAAACATTTAAAAACAGCAAGGAACAACATTGGAAGTTATGGGTGATAAAATCCCACGAATTTTGCATCAATGCTGCGAGAATTATACGCGCACAAATTAAACCCTCTTTTTGTCAATTGTAGTGAAGTGTATAAGTAGGGATCGTTCTGGACCGGGGATTAGGAGGGATTGTTAATCACTTGGATTTTACTTAAAAACGTAAAAACACAATATAAAACACTATTTAATGCTCGAAGAATGCAAAACTAAAAGTAAGAAAGATTAAGACTAAGACTTCAACGAAATAGGGGGGAATTGGATTTGGACGAATTTAAACTAAAATGGATACTTGGAAACAAAACAAATTGTAAATATGGATTTGACGGAAATGAATGGATGGGAAGCTAGCTAAGGGGTTCATCGCCACACATGTTATACTTGCATACAAAACGATTTCTAATTACTTTTCAATAAACCATGAATTCTCAACGCTCCGGGTTAATTAGGTCCGCTTAAATTAACCGTCAAGTTTTCCTTAAGTTAATGAATTGGATGATTGCATATGACAACCCAAAGCATTCCTCACAAGTTCCCTACATGAATTGCATAATAGAGATACAAGCAAGAATCATTAAGCAACATGAAAACTATAAGTGTTGACGAGGCATTCGTTACTATGATTGCATGAAACTTATGCCAAGAATTTGTTTAACGCGATTGTTTATAAGCAACCTCCACTACTTGTGAATATAAGTTCATAACTATTACGTGAAACTCACTTATATTCTAGCGTCAAATTCATGCATGGAAATTAAGCGTTCATTCTTAATAAACATACATAAATAGGATATCAATCAAGTAGTTAAACAAATTGAATTCACAACTTATGAAACGTAATTAGAAGTAATCAAATCATATTGCAAGCATAAACATATATTTCGAATCACCCCCTAGCTAAGGGGGGTTTAGTTCCTCATACTTACAAAACAAAGAGAATTGAAATTAAACATTGAAATCAAAGAAACACCTAAACATTCCAACAACTCAAACTTGAATTGTATGAACGTTTAGGCCCTCTTATCTTCCTCTTCGTTGTGGCACAAGGTCTAAGGAGATGTTTACGGCTTTAGTGTATGTGGAATGGAATGGGGAATGGTTGGAGAGGGATGGAAATGGAAGAGGATAGATAGAAGATAGAAAGAAACCCACGACAAAGGATTGGGAAATGGTGTGTTTGTGGTGTGTTGTGTATGAAATGAGGAATGTTGAATGAATGAGAATGAAAGGGTATTTATAGGGAGAGAATGGGTGAGAATGGCTGTTTGTTTAAGCATGCAAGTGGCTAATTTAATGATGAACAAACAGCTAGGAAAGCATATGCAAGCTGGAATTGCATGTGAAGGTGTGTGTATGTGCTGAAAATGCATTGAAAGCCCACGACAAGGATATTCTCTTGCTTATTTTCTGTCTACATGATGAAAGGTTAATGAATAATGCATGTAGGTGGCTGCAATGATGAAGAATGATGGCTGGAAATGGCAAGGGAAAGCTGGAAAGCATGTGAAGATGTTGGAATGTCAATGTGAAGTGCACGGCAAGGATTTTCAGGATGGGTCTTTGTGTTGTGTAGTGTGTTGTTGTGGTATTGTTGTTGGTTAAAGCTTGTGAAATCATGATTAAAGATGCATGTGAATGAAATATACAATGGGAAAGTATGTGATTGACAATTAGGGTGAAGTGGCTGCAATGATGAAGTAGGAGGGTGGAAACGCATGTGAGATGTTGGAGAGGAAATGGGAATGCACGACAAAGGAGTTGTTTTGTTGATGATGATGCATGTGATGGGTGGGAACAAAGGGGGAAACATGGCACAAGGGTGCTTGAGTGAATGATTGAATGTGCATGTGGATTAAAGAATGAGTGGTGGTGTAATGATGAAGTGAATGCATGTGGAATTGCAAGGGCCACGGCAATTGTGAAATGTGTATGAATGGAGTTGTGTTGTGTAGGGTTTTAATTGAATTAAAAGCCACGGCAAAGGGAGAATGGGAGAGTGTGGTTGAATGATGAAGGAATTAGTGGTGCATGTGCATGTGTTTTAGGGTGTGAAAGCATGTGGATTAGGTGGAAAGAGGTGGGTGTGCATGTGAGTTGAAATGCATATGTTTAAATGGTTGAAATGTGGAGATGATTATGAGTATGATAAGTGATAAGTGTATGGTTATGATAAGTGATAAGTGAATGATATGTTAAGTGATAAATGAATGATATGGGGTGAGTGATAAGTGAATGGAAGTGATAAGTGATAAATGGACTAGTTTAAAGGGCTAGGGTTTAAGTACATAGAATGGGCCTAAAATAGGTTGGTTTGCATGGCATAATAAGTTTGATTGGGCTAGAGGTTTTCCATGGCTCAAAGGATTTGTTTGATTGGGCTAGGCCCTTTGTTTGATGTCCCCAAAGAGCATACAAGGCTTCAATTTCGTCCATCCTCTTTGCTCCATGATTAAGCTATCCAATCCATGCCCAAAAATGCCCCAAATAGCCTCAAAATGCACTTTCTTGCTCCCTAAGCCCTTAGAACCTGAAAACACACAAAAGAAGCATAAAGGACTAAAATAACTAGAGAAACATAACGTAAATGCACGAGAACAAGCTATTTAAGTCGCATAAATATGCTCCTATCAATCAACACACTTAGTTACCCCCCCCCCCCCCACACTTAAATCAAACATTGTCCTCAATGTTTTAAGCTTAAAATCACACTAAACACAAGTAAACGCACAAACAGCAACTAAACACACTAAACATGGCAGAATGTAAATAACAAAGAGAAGAGGTTAGGGACGCAAATCTGGTTATGGAGTGTAACTGCCATCCTCTCCTTGGTGATTGCATGGGTTGCCTCCCACAAAGCACTTGCTTTAACGTCTTGCAGCCGGACGAACATGCTCATTATTCCCCATTGGAGCCCACGGCATGCAATGGGATCTCCTCCACAACATGCTCAACAAAGTTCTCGTAGTAGGGTTTCAACCTATGGCCATTCACCTTGAATTCTTGTCCAGTTTTCAAACTTTGTATTTGGACTGCACCATGCACAAAAACATTAGTGATAACAAATGGACCAACCCACTTAGAACGTAACTTACCAGGGAATAACCGAAGACGGGAATTAAATAACAACACTTTCTGCCCGATTGAGAAGGTTTTGCCTCTAATCATCTTGTCATGGACTGCCTTGGTCTTCTCTTTGTAAATCCGGGCATTCTCATACGCCTCATGCCTAATCTCCTCAAGCTCGTTCAATTGTAACTTCCGATGGTTTCCAGCTGCGTCCACATCCATATTGAAGGTCTTGACCGCCTAATGTGCCTTGTGCTTAAGCTCCATGGGTAGATGGCATGGCTTGCCATAGACTAGCCGAAATGGGGACATACCAATGGGCGTTTTGTAAGCCGTTCGATACGCCCATAGTGCATCCTCCAAATGCAAGCTCCAATCTTTTCTATTCAGCCCAACGGTCTTTTCCAGGATTTGCTTTATTTCTCGATTTGAAACTTCGGCTTGGCCACTGGTTTGGGGGTGATAAGGTGTGGAAACCTTATGCATCACGTTGTACTTCTTGAGCAACGCCGCAATGGTGCAGTTGCAAAAATGTGACCCACCATCGCTTATGAGCACTCGAGGCATCCCAAATCTAGAGAAAATGTTAGATTTTACAAAATCTGCAACAACTCTAGAATCGTTAGTTCTGGTGGCTTTAGCTTCCACCCACTTTGACACATAATCAACGGCAAGTAAAATGTAAGTAAAACTAAAAGACATAGGGAAAGGACCCATAAAATCAATACCCCAGACATCAAAGATTTCAACAACAAGGATTGGGGTTTGCGGCATTTGGTCTCTTTGGCCTAAACTTCCTATCTTTTGACATCGATCACATGTTAAGCAAAAAGCCCTAGCATCTCTAAACAATGTAGGCCAATAAAAACCACTTTCAAGAACCTTAAACGTTGTGGGTTGTGTGCCAAAGTGTCCACCACATGCATATGTATGGCAAAAACTCAAAATGGAATTAAACTCAGATTCATGAACACAACGACGCACAATCTGATCCGGGCAGATTTTCCACAAATAAGGGTCGTCCCAAACATAAAAACGTGCATCCTTTTTTAGTTTATCACGTTGGGCCTTGCTTAAGGTGTTAGGAACTTGCTTAAACACCAAAAAATTAACCAAATCGGCATACCAAGGGGTACTTACCTCAATGGACAGAAGTTGTTCATCCGAAAACGTTTCTGAAATGGGGAGGGCCTCTTCTTCACGCACCATTCGACTTAGGTGATCAGCCACCACGTTTTCACATCCCTTCTTGTCCCTAATTTCAATGTCGAATTCTTGAAGTAGGAGCATCCAACGAATGAGCCTTGGTTTGGCCTCCTTTTTGGTGAGAAGATACTTCAAGGCTGCGTGGTCAGTGAAAACAATTACTTTAGTACCAATTAGATATGATCTAAACTTATCTAATGCAAATACAACCGCCAAAAGTTCTTTTTCGGTTGTAGAATAATTCAATTGAGCATCATTTAAAGTGCGTGAAGCATAATAAATAACATGTGGCTGTTTGTTTTTCCTTTGGCCCAAAACAGCTCCAAGGGCATAATTTGATGCATCACACATCAATTCAAAGGGAATGGACCAATCTGGTAGAGTGATGATTGGTGCCGTGGTGAGGAGATCCTTGAGATGGTTGAATGCCTTCTCACATGTGATAGGAGCATATTCATACGACTTAATTAGCTTGTTCTCGTGCATTTATGTTGTGTTTACTTAGTTGTTTTAGTGTTTAAGGCCACTTTTGTGTATTTTCAGATTATAAGGCCAAAGTGTGCAAGAAGATGCAAATTGGAGCTTTTTGGAGCAAAAGAGGAATGAATGAGTTGAAGACGTGAAGAAACGACGAATTCCTACTCCAACGATGAATTCTTACCAAAACGAGGAATCCTACTCAAACAAGGTTTCCTATTTTAGGAAAGTTATCCCTAAGTTTCCCGTTTTGGTAACCTTTCCTAATCTTAAACGTCCATATTTTCTAGCCACTTTGAAGTCCTTGTAGGCGCTTTAGGACACAAAACGAAGGCCCTAGGGACCTTAACATCCTTTGTCGTGGGCTTTAGCCCTTCTTTCCTTCCCTTGCCGTGCAAGGGGGGGTACTTTGGTCCCTTTTTGTGCACTTAAACCCTAACCCTAATTCCTCCATTCTCTCCCTAATTAATTCACAAAAATCTGCAGCCACATATACAACCCGTGCAGCCCACTACATACATATTCATTAAGCCGTGACTCCACACCACCACCCTAATTCATTCCCTAAGCCGTAGCTGCCATTCATTTTATTTTACCCTAATTTCCCATCTCTGCCGTGGATTCCATCACCCAAAAAAAACCTACGGCTGCAGCACCATATCCCATTTATTCCATTTTATTATTCAGTCATTAACCTTTTTCTCCATTCCAGCCGCAAATCCCATTTTTCCTTTTACTCCATTCTTTCCCATTATTAAACCCTAATCCATGCACTACCAAAAACTACCTACAATCTGCAGCCACCTACACATCATATTCTCACCCTATTTTCTCACAAAAACCCGTGCATAACATCAAAAAAAAAAAGAACGATCAGCCGCAACCATTCCAGCCACTTTTTCCTTCTCTGCCGCAGCACCACCATCCATTCTCCTTCCATTCCACACCTCCACACACCTCCACACACCCTTGCCGCACCACCCAACCTCCCTAAATCCATTCCCAAATCAGAAAAACCTCCAGAAATTCCATAGACCATCTCTGCCGCAATAAAGAGAAGAGGAAAGAGGAACTCAGACGCGCAGAAATTCGAGTGGATTCGTTGGGCGTTCTAGGTGTAATCAATCCTTTGTGCTTTATGTTTAAATTCATTTGTAATTCTCTTTTTGTGACCATGAGAGGCTAAATCCCCCTAGTTAGCTAGGGGGTGATTCGAAACCATGTTTATGCTTGCAATATGAATTGATTACTTTTGGTTGGAATTTCATAAGTTGTGGATTCAATTCGTTCATCTATTTGATTGATAACTTATTTGTGTATGTTGATTGAGAGTGCATGCTTAGTTTTCATGCATGAATATGATGCTAGATTATGAGGGAGTTTCACCTAATAGTTACAATCCTATAATCACAAGTAGTGAAGGTCGCTTGAAAACGATCGCGTTGAATGAATTCTTAGCATAAGTTTCATGCAATTCATAGTAACAAATGCTTCGTCAATGCTTATGTTTTTCATAGAACTTAATGATTCTTGCTTGTATCTCTATTATGCAATTCATGTAGGGAACTTGTAGGGAATGTTTTGGGTTGTCGTATGCAATCATCCAACTTAATAACTTGTGGAAAAACTGAGGATTAAATAGTGCAATTCATGGTTAATTTGGAGTGTTGAGTTTCATAATTTATCAAAAGACCAACTGAAAATCAAAGTGTATGCAAGTGTGACATGTGTGGAGAATAACCTTCTAGCTAGTATTCATCCATATTTTCATCACATTCATATTTACATTCTGCATTAAATTTACAATCTGTGCATTTAATTTATTTTCGTCAAAACCTCAATCCCCCTTTATCTTAGTGTCTAATTTAGTTAGAAAGTGTCTTAATTTGTGTTTATAAGTGTTTTGTATTCTTTGAGTCTAGTTTAGTGTTTTTAACGTTGTTTTATGTTCTTGAGTCAGTGTCTAAGTGATTTAGTAATCCCTCCTAATCCCCGGTCTAGAACGATCCCTTCTTGCATCTTTACTACAATTGTCACAAGAGGGTTTTAATTTGTGTGCTTACTTAGTTCGCATCAACATGCCTCGTTGAACTTGAAAGGTACTTCCTTTTGTAGGAGATGGCATAGGGGTTGTGCAATCTTGGAAAAGTCCTTGATAAATCGTCGATAGAATCATGCATGACCAAGAAAAGAACGAACCTCTCTCACCGAAGTAGGAGAGGGTAAGTAGCGTACAAGATCTATCTTAGACTTATCAACTTCGATTCCTTTTTCAGATATTATATGACCTAAAACAATACCTTGTTTAACCATAAGGTGACATTTCTCCCAATTTAACACAAGGTTTGTTTCAATGCATCGTTTTAAAATCAAACTAAGATTATTCAAACAACAATCAAATGAATCACCAAAAACGATGAAATCATCCATAAAAACCTCAATAATTTTCTCAACATAATCTGAAAATATGCTCATCATGCATCTTTGAAATGTGGCAGGTGCATTACATAAACCAAATGGCATGCGACAATAAGCAAATGTACCAAAGGGGCATGTAAAAGTGGTCTTTTCTTGATCATCCGGGGCAATAACAATTTGATTATAACCAGAATATCCATCAAGAAAACAATAAAATGAATGACCCGCTAACCTCTCAAGCATTTGATCTAAGAACGGCAACGGGAAGTGGTCCTTCCTTGTGGTAGCGTTTATCTTCCTATAGTCAGTGCATACGCGCCAACTGGTTTGGATTCGGGTGGGCACAAGCTCATTCTCCGCATTTTCCACAACCGTCACTCCAGATTTCTTGGCAACACATTGGATAGGTGAAACCCAACGGCTATTGGAGATGGGGTAAATCACTCCACAATCAAGGAGTTTGATTATCTCCTTCTTCACTACTTCCATCATCGGAGGGTTGAGACGGCGTTGAGCCTCTCTAGTTGGTTTGGCCCCCTCCTCAAGAAATATGTGATGCATACATGTGATGGGACTAATACCTTTGATATCGGCCAAGGTCCAACCTAGGGCAGATTTGAACTCCTTCAAAACACGCACTAGTTTCTCTTCTTCTTGTGCCGTGAGTGATAAAGAAATAATGGTAGGTAAGGTCTCCTCTTCCCCCAAGAAAATGTACTTCAAATGGCTAGGTAATGGTTTGAGATCAAGGATAGGTGCCTGAATTATGGATGGAAGCAACTTATTAGTCGAAATGGGAATTGACTCAAAGTTAGAAAACTTACCCTCGTGCCTAGGCAATGACTCAAGGGCAGCAACCAACTCAAGGAATTCCTCCCTAGGAGGCACGGCATGCAATGGAGTGTGTGTGTCGTGGGTTATCAAAAGCTCCCCTCCCTTGGTTTTGACTTCCATGCTCCTGGTTATGACGTTTTCTAGTGCGTCGGCGTTCAACTCTTCAAGGTATCCCTGCGCCAAAGAGTCAACTATATCAATGGAGAAACATGAATGGTCCTCACTAGGATACTTAATAGAATCAGAAAGATTAAAATCAACAACTTCCCCATCAAATTCCATGGACAAAGTTCCATTAAACACATCAATCTTCGTCCGAGCCGTCTTCATGAATGGTCGGCCAAGTAGGATTGGCAACGAAGGGGCATGGTCAGATTCATCCATCTCGAGCACATAGAAATCCGCCGAAAAGATTAAATGATTAACCTGCACTAACACATCTTCCAAAACTCCCTTTGGATAGGCATTAGATCTATCGGCCAATTGTATGATTACACCATCATTTTTCAATACTCCTAGGTTCATAGATGCATAAATTGAATATGGCATGACATTTATAGAAGCACCTAGGTCTAGCATGGCAGATTTAAAACGCGTGTTACCTATGACACAAGGAATGGTAAAACTACCCGGATCTTTGCATTTGGGGGTAGTTTACGTTGCAAGATGGCGGAGACATTTTCACCTACCTTTACCACCTCCTTGGTCGACATCCTCTTCCTAGTGGTGCAAAGCTCCTTTAAGAACTTGGCATATCTCGGGACTTGCTTGATTGCATCCAAAAGGGGTATGTTAACTTGAACTTTCCTAAATGTCTCCAGGATGTCCTTCTCGGCTTCTTCTTTCTTTGTTTGCATAAACCTACTAGGAAAAGGCACATTCGAAGGAAAAACATTAGTAGGAACCGAATTTGACACATTCTTACCCTTTTTGGACAAATTGGACAGTTTGGGGTCACTTGAAGCTTGCGGCAAAGGTATGTCCACCTTTGTCGTGGGTTGCCTTGATTCCTCCTCTTCAATTCTCCGTTTTTCATCTTCTTTGGGGCTTGATGGTGATGGTGTAGGACCTGCCCCAACTTCTTTTCCACTTCTCAAGAGTATAGCCTTTGCACTTTCGAAACTTCCCTTTGGGTTTGGAATGGTAGAACTTGGAAGTTGTCCTTGGTCACGAAACTTCCCTACAAAATCTGCAATCTACCCAATTTGTTTCTCCAAGTGATCCACCCTCTTGTCTTGGTTTTGCATGGCTTTGGCTTGATTTTCTTGCCCCTGAGTGATAGGAGCATATTCATGCGACTTAAATGGCTTGTTCTCGTGCATTTACATTATGTTTCTTTAGTTATTTTAGTACTTTAAGCTATTTTCGTGTGTTTGTAGGTCCAAAGGGCTAAAGGAGCAAAAAGATGCATTTTGGAGACTTTTGGAGCACTTTTGGGCTAAGGATGGATAGCTTATGCTTGGATCCAAAGTGTTGGACGAAATTGAAGACTTAATTGAAGACCAAAGTGTTGGAACCTTGTTCCCTTTAGTTTTAGGACATTTAAACCTTTCCCATATCCTTAGCCGTGCATAACATTCCAACATTCCACTCCTTCATTTCAGCCACACTCCCACATATCATTACTTATCATCACCACTTATCACTTATCATAATCACATATCATACACTTATCATCACCACTTATCACTTATCATAAACCATTAGCAACATACCTTTAATCATCCACCACATATTCCAGCCCATTTCTTCCCCCCCTTTGCCGTGCACAATCACTCACCACAAACAAGTCACATGCATTCATCAACATATCTCGCTGTCATTCACATGCATTTCATTCATCATTTCCACCCCCACATATCCCTTTAATCATTCAAACATGCACTCCCTTTAATCACATGCATAAATCAGCCACATGCATCTCCCATCATCATTCCACTTTAACCCACATGCATTTCCACCCACATGCTCTCCCATTTCAGATTACATTCCCATTCACACACCAACAACACAAAACAGCCCATCCTTGCCGTGCATTACTCATTGCATTTCCAGCCATTACACATGCATTTCCAACCTAGCTGTCATGTTTCCCCTTTCATCATTCCCTCACATTCTTTAATTCAGCCAACACATGCTAAAACATGCATTTTCAGCACCAAAGAATCATTGCCGTGCACATTCACATTCATTTCCAGGCTGTCCCCTTGCATTGCAGCCACATATTCATTGCACATGCATTTCCAACCCACATGCATCCTTTAATCATTCAAACATGCAACCACATTCCCTCCTAGCTGTCATGTTCCCCCCATTTCGCCTATAAAGAAGCATCTATTACACCTAAATAAACATTCATTCTTCCATACACATTTCAGTCACAAACACCACACCAGAAATCATCCCATTGCCGTGGCCTCCTCCTTCCATTTTCACCACTCCCCAAACCATTCACACCATCAAACTATCCTTAGACCTTGTGCTACAACGAAGAGGAAGATAAGAGGGCCTAAACGTTCATACAATTCAAGTTTGAGTTGTTGGAATGTTTAGGTGTTTCTTTGATTTCAATGTTTAATTTCAATACTCTTTGTTTTGTACGAATGAGGAATGGAAGAGAAGAGGGCCTAAACGTTCATACAATTCAAGTTTGAGTTGTTGGAATGTTTAGGTGTTTCTTTGATTCTCTTTGTTTTGTATCATGAGGAACTAAACCCCCCTTGGCTAGGGGGGATTCGAAATATATGTTTATGCTTGCATTTTGATTTGATTACTTCTAATTGCGTTTCATAAGTTGTGGATTCAATTTGTTTAACTGTTTGATTGATAACTTATTTATGTATGTTTATTGAGAGTACACGCTTAATTTTCATGCATGAATATGACGCTAGAATATAAGTGAGTTTCACCTAATAGTTACGAACTTATATTCACAAGTAGTGGAGGTTGCTTATAAACAATCGCGTTAAACGAATTCTTGGCATAAGTTTCATGCAATCATAGTAACGAATGCCTCGTCAACACTTATAATTTTCATAGAGCGTAATGATTCTTGCTTGTATCTCTATTATGCAATCATGTAGGGGACTTTTGGGGAATGTTTTGGGTTGTCGTATGCAATCATCCAATTCAATAACGTTAGGAAGATTTGAAGGTTAATTAGTGCATCACGGTTAACTTGGGGTGTTGAGAATTCATGGTTTATTGAAATGCAATTGGAAATCTTTTTATTATGCAAGTGTAACATGTGTGGAGATGAACCCCTTAGCTAGCCATCCCATCCATTCAATTCCATCACATTCATCTTTACAATCTGTTTTTAATTACAATCTGTGCATTTTAGTTAATTTCGTCAAAAACTCAATCCCCCTTTACTTTAGTGTCCAATATAGTTAGAAAGTGTCTTAGTTTGTGTTTCTAAGTGTTTTGATTCAAGTTATTACCCAAATTCGTCCAAAGTACTCAAAGTGCTCAAAACTGCCCAGAAAGTGTTTTTAAGGCAGTTTTGAGTGTTTTGGTGCTGTTTTGAGTCTTTTGGTTTGTTTTGGTGTTTTAAAGTTTAGTTTTGCATTCTTTGAGTCTAGTATAGTGTTTTATATTGTGTTTTTACGTTTTTGAGTGAAATCCAAGTGATTAACAATCCCTCCTAATCCCCGGTCCTGAACGATCCCTGCTTGCATCCTTACTACAATTTGA
Source organism: Pyrus x bretschneideri (assembly GCF_019419815.1). Classification (NCBI taxonomy): domain Eukaryota; kingdom Viridiplantae; phylum Streptophyta; class Magnoliopsida; order Rosales; family Rosaceae; genus Pyrus; species Pyrus x bretschneideri. Next base: position 91,938 of record NW_025999588.1, on the reverse strand, counting down.
CAAAAAGAGGGTTTAATTTGTGTGCGTATAATTCTCGCATCAAATTTTGGCGCCGTTGCCGGAGATTAGCAACTTTGCTAATCTCTTGGATTGTTTTATTTTCGTTTGTGTGTATATATTTTTTTTTTGTTGATTTTAGACGCAAGACATGGCACTTGATAATGCTTCCCTTTTGTCACAGCTTATGGAAGAGTACCAAATGCAAGGAGTTGGTACATTTGATCATAATCAATCAAGGAACGATGTGTTTTCCAATAATTACAATTCGGATTGGAGTGATCATTCAAACTCTACGTGGTGGGAACCTCAACATATTCAACAAGAAGGATATTGGCAGCCCTATGAGGAGTTCTATTCAACGTCTATGCATCCACCACAACCTCATATACAATATGCCCAACCAAACCAAGGTTTGTCAATAGATTATAATCAAGCTCTTAATGAATTAATTTCTTCGGTGCAGGGCTCACAAAACCAAGTCGAGGAGGCTCAACAAGGAGAATATTGGCAACCATATGAGGAGTTCTATACAGCACCTATGCAGCCACCACAACCTGCCCAAAGCAATGAAGTCCAAACTCAAAACAAGGACGAACAAAATCAAGAAAAGAAGTTGGGTAAATTGGAGGAGCAAATTGGGCAGATTATGGAGTTCATGAAACAAATTCAAGAGCAAAGTGAACTCTCCAACTCAACTATTGAAAACTTGAAGGAAGATTTTGAAATCCATAATGCTATCACTTTGGGAAATGCTATGGAGGTTGGAGCTGACCTAAAAATGTCCAAACATAGCCTAGAAGTGGATGAGGAGTTGCTAATTGAGGAAGAGGAAACATCTTTGCCGCAGGCACCTATTGCTCCTACGCCATCCAATTCAGGTAAGGTTGTTCCAAAGTTAATTATTTCTAACCCCGTTCCACTGAATGTCCCTATTCCTTGCAGGATCATGCAATCCAAGGAAGAAGAGGGTGAGAAAGGCATCTTCGAATCCTTTTCAAAGAATCAAGAGCAAGATGTGACGGGGGAATATCAAGAATTCATCAAAGAGGGCATATTTGAAACCACAAAACCCAAAGAAGTCGAATTTGATGACATTGGACAAGTCATAACCATCACATGCAATCTGGCCAAGTCCAATATCCCTGAAACTTTCAAGGGAGTGGTGTTTGTCATTGAGTTTTTGTCAGAACACACAGGTAAGCCGCCTGATAGGAGCATATTTAGGCGACTTACTTAGCTTGTTTTCGTGCATCTATGTTGTTAATTCATAGTTGTTTTAGTAGTTTAAGCCATTTTCGTGTGTTTTTAGGTTCATATGGCTAAGGAAGCAAAAAGATGCATTTTGGAGCATTTTGGAGCAAAATTGGGCTTGGAATGGATAGCATATTTTTGGAGCCAAAGTGTTGGACGAATTTGAAAGCCTTGTATGCACTTTGGACATAAAACAAAGGGCCTAGCCCAATCAAACAATCCTTTGAGCCATGCAAAACCTCTAGCCCAATCAACAAGCCTTAGCCACATGCATTCACATGCATCACAACCCCAAAACCATCAAGAAACACCCATTCACACACACATGCACTCACATGCATTCACATGCATTTCCACCTTCCTACTTCATCATTTCACCACATTCTCCCTCTTTAACTCACATGCACCCAAACAAAGCCAACCTAGCTAACCCTACATGCATTATTTATTCACTCTTCATCATTGCATTCATCACCAAAGAACTCCCCATCATTGCCATACATTCCCCCTAATTCCATCCATCTTCCACACCTTTCCAACCTAGCCACATCCTTTAATCATCCCCCCTTTAAATTATGATTTTATTTCCTAACCCTACATGCATTATTTATTAACTTTTCATCATGCATCCACATTCATTCCAACACAAAACACACACATGCACATATTCTTTCATCATTGCACCACCAATTCACCCACATGCATTTCCAACCATTCACACCCCTTTAATCATTCTCCTAGCAATCATTCACATGCTCTCCCATCCATTCTCTCCCTATATGTTCCCTCCACTACTCCTATAAATACCCTTTGATTCATTCATTCATTCATCATCTCATTTCATACACAACACACCACAAACACTTCCATCTTCTCCCTAGCCGTGAGTTTTTCTTCCATTTTTCCTCCATTTCTTCCATTTCCATAATCCCTCAATCCATTCAACACACCTACAACATCCCTTAGTTCTTGTGCCACAATAAAGAGGAAGATAAGAGGGCCTAAACGTTCATACAATTCACGTTTGAGTTGTTGGAATGTTTACGCGTTTCTTTGATTTCAAAGTTTAAATTCAATTCTCTTTGTTTTGTAATATGAGGAATGGAAGATAAGAGGGCCTAAACGTTCATACAATTCACGTTTGAGTTGTTGGAATGTTTAGGTGTTTCTTTGATTTCAAAGTTATGAGGAACTAAACCCTTTTTAGCTAGGGGTGATTTCAATACCATGATTATTTATGTAATATGAATTGATGAATTCCGGTTATGAACTCTTGATTCGTGAATGCAATTGGCTTAACTATTTGATGATTAACTTATTTGTGTTTGTTGATTGAGGGTCGACACTTAATTAGCATGCATGAATATGTGGCTAAAGTTTAAGAAGGTTTCACATAATCGTTACTAACTTATACTTGAAAGTAGTGAAGGTCGCTTGTCACGATCGCGTTAAGTTTAATTCTTAGCATGAGTAACATGATGTCATAGTTGCAAGTGCTTTGTCAATGCTTATGGTTTTCATTATTCTTAATGATCTTCGATTGTATCTCTATTATGATGACATGTAGGGAACTTTTGAGAATGTTTTGGGTTGTCGAATGATGCCATCCAATCCAATAATATAAGGAAAATCTGAGGGTTAACTAGTGATGTCACGGTTAATTTGGGGCATTGTCGTTCATAATTCAATGAAGGAATAACTGGAAATTGATTCATATGCATAAATATCATGTGTGGAGAAAGAACCTCTAGCTATTTCACCAACCATCTTATTTCATCAATTACATTCTGTCTAGTTATTAACTTGTTTCGTTATTTCAATTTTCATCAAACCTCAATCCCCCTTTTGCTTTAATGTTCAATATAGTTAGAAATCAATTTAGTTTGTGTTTTTAAAGCATTTTGATTCTTTTGGTTTGTCTTAGTGTTTTAACGTTTAGTTTCACATTCTTTGAGTCTAGTTTAACATTTTATATTGTTTTTACGTTTTAGTTCGTCCAAATCCAATTCCCCCCTATTTCGTTGAAGTCTTAGTCTTAATCTTTCTTATTTTTAGTTTTGCTTTCTTCGAGCATTAAATAGTGTTTTATATTGTGTTTTTATGTTTTTAAGTCAATTTAGAAGGTTTTAGCAAGCCCTCCTAATCCCCGGTCTAGAACGATCCCTCACTTATCCATTCTACTACAATTGTCAAACGAGGGTTTAATTTGAGTGTCAAGTAATTCTCGCATCAAATTTTGGCGCCGTTGCCGGGGATTAGCAACTTTGCTAGTCCCTTGTCTTTATTTTTATTTTTTTTTTGTTTTTCGTGCATTCTTATTTCAGATTCTTAGTTTGTTTGTTTTCTTGTTTTTCAGGTACTGTGTATGACTCGTAGCTCTCGGCCTATTATAGAGAACATCTCCGCCTTTGACGGTGATTTTGAACGCACTTTGAGGAGAACGAGGAGTCAACAAGAACCACCACAACCTCCACCACAACCTGGGCTTGAAGAAGACGAAGTAGGTGTAGAAGAAAAGCCCACGGATCAGATTTTTGAAGAAGAACAAGCCATGGCAGCAGATAATAGAACCATCAAGGAGCTTTCGGCCTCGGGTTTGGATAATGCATTGCCTCTTTGTATCCAATACCCCACGGCTGCAGAAGGGAAGACTGAGGTGTTTGAACTCAAATCCAGTTTGTTACACCATATTCCGAAGTTCCATGGTTTGTTCGAGCATGACCCCCGTCACTGTGGATGGGAGTATATTGAAGATGAAGGCCTTTCCATTTTCACTTATGGACAAGGCCAAAGATTGGCTCTACGAACTAGCCCCGGGAACTGTGACTTCGTGGGAGAGTATGAAGCGTGCCTTCTTGGAGAAATTCTTCCCTACTTCGAGAGTGATTCTCCTACGGAAGAAAATTAGTGGTATTCTACAGAATCATGGTGAGACATTCTCGGCTTATTATGAGCGCTTCAAGGGCCTTGTAGCTTCATGTCCTCAACATCAAATGAAGGAGGAACTTCTCCTTCAATATTTCTATGAGGGCCTCCTTCCTATCGAACGTCAAATGCTTGATGCATCAGCGGGAGGAGCATTGGTGGACAAAACACCAAGGGATGCAAAGATTCTCATAGCCAACCGAGCACTCAACGCTCAACAATATGAAGGAGTGGGCCAAAGGGAAGCCCCACGGCAACAAAGTGTAAATGAGGTTAGTGCTATTTTTGAAATTCAATTACAACTTGCTAATCTTACTTCTCTTGTTTCTCAGGTTGTGATTGGTCCAAAAGCACAAGAACACCAAGTTTGTGGCGTGTGCTCAATTCAAGGGCATCCATCCGACAAGTGCCCTCAACTAATCGAGAATGGTGGGTGGGAATCTGCCAATGCAATTGGTTTCCAAGGACAAAATCAAAACAACCCATACTCGAACACTTACAATGCCGGATGGAAGGACCATCCAAACTTCAAATGGAGGGAACCACAACAAGCTGCCCAACAAGGAGGATTTAGGCCAAACCCCCCTGGTTTTTATTCCAAGCCGTATGCACCCCAACAATCCCAATAACCTTCGGCATCATCTCATTCAGGTACGTCCTTGGAAAGTAATCAAGCTATGCAATTACTAACCTCTATTTCGCAGGGGTTGCAAAATCAAAACAACCGGATAGAAAATAACGAGAAGGAGATGATGGATATGAAGAAACAAATAGGGCAGATTTCTGAGTTCCTTGGACAGATTAGAGAGCAAGGAAAGCTTCCTAGCTCAACCACAGTCAATCCAAAGGGAGGATTCGAATCCGCCAAGGCCATCACCCTAAGGGGTGGAAAAGAAGTTGGGACCGAGCCAAACAATCCCAAATCTGCCCAGAAAGTAGATGAAGAGACGACACAACCTGAGGAAGTGTCTAGCTCACCCACGGAAAGAGTGAAAAACCCAATGCCGCAGGCCCCCAATCACCCTAACTCGGCCAAATCAGGTAATTTAAGTTCAAATTCATGTACTTCACGTTCTAATCTGCCCAATGTACCTTTTCCTCGCAGGTTCATGCAAGACAAAAAGGAAGAAAGCGAGAAGGACATTCTTGAAACGTTCCGGAAGGTGCAAGTGAACATACCGCTTCTCGATGCAATCAAACAGGTTCCAAAGTATGCTAAATTCCTCAAGGACCTATGCAATACAAAGAGAAGAAGGGCAAACAAAGAGGTAGTGAAGGTAAGTGAAAATGTGTCCGCTATTTTGCAACGTAAACTGCCTACCAAGTGCAAAGACCCCGGTAGTTTCACGATTCCTTGTGTAATTGGACATAATCGTTTTGAACATGCCATGCTTGATTTAGGTGCGTCCATAAATGTCATGCCTTATTCTATTTATGCATCTATGAATTTGGGTGAATTAAAACAAGATGGTGTAATTATACAATTAGCTGATCGTTCTAACGCGTATCCAAAAGGAGTTTTGGAAAATGTGCTTGTGCAGGTGAACCATTTAATTTTTCCGGCTGATTTCTACGTCCTAGACATGGAAGATTCGGCACACTCTCCATCATCACCACTCTTACTTGGACGACCTTTCATGAAAACAGCTCAAACCAAGATTGATGTGGCCAAGGGAGCAGTCACTATGGCCTTTGGTGGTGATATGATTAACTTTAAGATTCCTGAATCGATTGAGAATACTAATGATGTTCGTTCTTGTTGTGCCATTAATGTAATTGAACACATAGGGACGGAGTATTCAACAAAGATCAAGAAGGATGTTTCTCGAACTACCACCGAGAAGGAACTTGGAGTAGAGCACAAGGAATGCACGGCTCCAACCTTGAAAGCACCACAATTGGCCATGAACAACCCTTGTGCATCCGTCCATTGTGCTACCACTTCTTTGCCGTACAAAGGTAAGCCACCTATTCCAAATTCGATTCCCATTTCAACTAATAGGTTGTTACCTCGTGTGGTGCAGGTACCTAATCGAATTCAACGTCGTGGGAGAATTCGTGTTGATGTAGAAAAGCAAAACACGACAATAAGAAATGATCATTATCCCACTCCATTCAAGGACCCAAAGCATGAAGTGGTTCGTCAGACAGATTGTATTTGCACCCCTCCATGCCGTGGGGTTCCATAAACCTTCAAGGGAGCATCGTCCGGCTGTACGACGTTAAAGCAAGCGCTACTTGGGAGGCAACCCAATACAGTAAATAAAACTTTTGCTTGTTCATTGATTTTTTCGATAAATTACAATTGTATCTAAACATGGCAGAAAGATGGAGCCTTTACAAAGGTTGTGTACGTGAGGCCCCACTACGTGGCAACACTCTCGGAGCAAGAGGTCTCGGAGCAGGAGGCATTGGAGCAGGAGGCATAGGAGCAGGAGGCATCGGAGCAGGAGGCATAGGAGCGGGAGGCACCGAGGATAGATCATTCAAGGCCCCAAACCTTGGTGGAACGCTGGATGACCCAGGAAAGAGGTGCCTCTGGAAGAAAGCTGCAAACCGTTGACGGTCATCAAGCTCATCAAGCTTCCTCTTCATGCCTGTCGAATAATTGTTGGCAAGCACGTGCAAACTTTGGTTCTCGTACTTAAGTTGTTTGATCTCCTGCTTAAGACTCTCCACCTCCGCCATCAAGGATTCAACCTGACGGGAGCGAGCAAGAAGGCGTTGGCCCATGTTGGACACAGAGCCAGCGCACTGAACACTCAGAGCCAGGGATTCTTGAATGGCCAACTCATCGGACCGTCCTGAAAGCAGCTGACTGTCTTTGGGAATGAGGAGGTTCCGAGCCACTATCGTAGCCGTTGTGGGATCCGTCATCACAGAGTCCTCATCTGTAAGAGGGCCATGGGAAGATAAGAAAGACGGGCACCATACCTTACCCTGACAAGGCGCGACCGGATCACTGCTTAGACTCAAATCTAAGCAAAGGTTCGATGGGTTGGATGAGCTAGCCATTGTTCACAGAGTTAAAAGAGAAGGGTTGGATGGAGTGAAATCTCGACGGGCCGGAGACGATTTCTGGGAAATTTTCAAGTGTGCATGCTAGAGGTGATCGATCACCTCTATTAAAGGAGAGGCGTTCACCGATTCAGAAATGAAGAGACACCACTCTTCAAAACCGGAATTTCCGGCGTAAAGATCGCCAGCTCGTCAGACGCAATCCCAGCTTTTCAGAAGACGCGTGGAAGGCGAGAAATCAGCTGCACACTTTAGCCGACAAGTGTGGGAGACAAAGCCGAAAGCTCCCGGCTTTCCAGAAAGCATGTGCATCTTTGTCGAAAGCTCCCAGCTTTGCAGAAAACGAGTGCCACTTGTCAAAAGATCTCAGACAGAGCCGCATCCGCACTACTACGTGTCGTTCAGAAATCAAAGGGGCGACTGCTCAGAAATCGAAGAGGCGCATTCAAAGATCGAAGAGTCGTCACTATTTCAAAAAGCCGGATTTGCGGGATCAAAACGTTTGTCGACAACGGTAAAAGAACAGCACTGCCACTTGCCATATACATCAACATTCATGGCAAGGCATACACCCACAAGTGCATAACTTTCCTTCTCGGCCGAAAATGTAAGTTGCAACCAACCCTCTCAAACATGCTCAGATTTCTCTTTCTCTTGAAAACACACTTTCAAACATGGATGTATCCCCCAAAGAAGATACCAAATGCCTGCAGTACGAATGAGGAAGAGGAAACGGTGGATCAAAGCATGTGGATTCATTCGCTGCCTCTTTGAAAGCAAAGGTATCTCATATCATCAAGGGCAAAAGCAAAGGTATCTCATATCATGCTCTTTCCCTGTCTTTTCCTTTGTCCTTGATATTACTTGCATGGCAAAGTGAAAGAAGCAATCAGCCGGCACTTGGAGTCTATCTGGACTCTATTCCCTGGTTGCTTACCTAGCTTTGCTGAGCTATCCTCTAACCCTCTTCAATACGAATTGGAGAGATTGAACAAAGAAACAGATAAGAGGAGGAAGCTCAGACCTTCGGGGGAGACCAAAGGAAGCCTGCTGCCCAGTTCAAGAGTAGCACAAAGGAAAATCAACGATGGGAGCAGCGCAGTTCAAGAGTAAGCCTGTGGAATCACAAAGATCCAAGCCTCACTGCAATCACCAAGGAGAAGATGGAACGAAAACTCCATAACCAAATTTGCATCTCTAAACTCTTCTCTTTGTTAGATACATTCTGCCATGTTTAGTATGTTTAATTGCTGTTTATATGTTTGTTTGTGTTTAGTGTGGTTTTTAAACATTGAGGACAATGTTTGATTTAAGTGTGGGGGAGTTACTAAAGTGTTTTGATGCAAATTCGTAAGGTTTTATCCACCATAACTTCAAATGTTGTTTCTTGCTGTTTTTAAGTGTGTTTAGTGTGTTTTGACTTAAAAATTCGAAAATCACATAAAAATTTGAAAAACATGTTTTGAAAAGCCTAAAAAGAGTGTTTTGAGTCGTTTTTGTGTCGTAGGTCACCTTCCAACACAATGATAAGGATTTGGTTTCTAATTGCATGACTGTTGAAAAGAGTTATAAACATGGAGAAAAGTTTGATTTACTCTTGGTATATGCTTGGTTATGGTTATAATGTATGACTTCACATGCAATCATAAAAGAAAAAAATTAGTTATGTAACATGCTTGAAGGAAGGAACTCAAACAAACGCTACAACCCTGAGAGACTTGAGCCTATAACATTCTTTGGAGAGTATAATCTGTGATTTCTTGTTTTCCAAAGTTGTTGCATGATCTCATTATTCTTTGCTTGGTTACTACTTAGAAGGCGTTTCATCATATAGTTCCAAATGCTAGAACTCATGCCCATTTCATTCAAAGCATGTTATTGATTTGCATAACATATATCAAGATGAAGTTGTGTAGTTGCCACCATAGCCAAATAGCCTCACTTCCCATATTTCGTATATGTTGTAAGTTTTACCCCCGTTGAGCCATGTTAGCCCATGTTCTTTGTTAACCCACTTTATCCTCACCTAACCTAGAATATGACCGTCCTTACCCTTGTTCTTGAAGCATAGTAAGCAATGAATTCCTTTTGATTAAGGTATTGCAGAAAATAAGTGTGGGGGAAAGAGTGTTTATGTGAGTTGATGTGCCATAGGCACGGCCAAAAAGAAAGAAAGAAAAAAAAAAAAAAAAAAAAAAAGAGTTGAAAAGTATTGTTGGTTGAAGTAAGGGCCCAAAACAATAAATTAGGCCCTAAGAGTTGTTGAATCTCCCCCTTATGTCTAAAAGTTGATTTCTGCATGCCAAGTGAATTCTAAGCCTTAATTTCATTACTTTGCTTGCTATTGTTTAAAGAACTTTTGTTTATCTTGAGTGTTGTGCATTTCAATTGTGGAGTTTGAATTTGGTATGAGCATATGGTGTCACTGGTTCTCGCGTCTAAGTAGTAGCATTCCATTCATGAGATCATATCTAAACATGCTTATTAACTCCAGAAATTGCGTTCTTTGTGATACATATATGTGAGCGTTCGTTTTCATGTTTACATCAATCTTCTCACATATGACTAGATTAGGGTGTGTAGTTAGAAAATCTGAGTGAAAATCGAGTGCATATCTTGTAAGGAATTGAGCAAATTCTCTAAGGCATGTTACTACATTCAAAACATGGTTTTAAATGCTTAATTGTGAAATAGTATGTGGTGACTATGATTAAGAATGTACTTAAGTGTGAAGATGACTAAAATCTGTGGGAATGATGATTTTTAACATGTCATGTGCATTGGAAATCCCTAAGACGGTTGTTGGAAGGTTTAGGTTGTGTTTTACTTGTTTAGTGTCGTTTTGTTTGTTTGTTATTATTTTGTTTTGCTCGAGGACTAGCAAAAACTAAGTGTGGGGGAATTTGATAGGAGCATATTTAGGCGACTTACTTAGCTTGTTTTCGTGCATCTATGTTGTTAATTCATAGTTGTTTTAGTAGTTTAAGCCATTTTCGTGTGTTTTTAGGTTCATATGGCTAAGGAAGCAAAAAGATGCATTTTGGAGCATTTTGGAGCAAAATTGGGCTTGGAATGGATAGCATATTTTTGGAGCCAAAGTGTTGGACGAATTTGAAAGCCTTGTATGCACTTTGGACATAAAACAAAGGGCCTAGCCCAATCAAACAATCCTTTGAGCCATGCAAAACCTCTAGCCCAATCAACAAGCCTTAGCCACATGCATTCACATGCATCACAACCCCAAAACCATCAAGAAACACCCATTCACACACACATGCACTCACATGCATTCACATGCATTTCCACCTTCCTACTTCATCATTTCACCACATTCTCCCTCTTTAACTCACATGGACCCAAACAAAGCCAACCTAGCTAACCCTACATGCATTATTTATTCACTCTTCATCATTGCATTCATCACCAAAGAACTCCCCATCATTGCCATACATTCCCCCTAATTCCATTCATCTTCCACACCTTTCCAACCTAGCCACATCCTTTAATCATCCCCCCTTTAAATTATGATTTTATTTCCTAACCCTACATGCATTATTTATTAACTTTTCATCATGCATCCACATTCATTCCAACACAAAACACACACATGCACTTATTCTTTCATCATTGCACCACCAATTCACCCACATGCATTTCCAACAATTCACACCCCTTTAATCATTCTCCTAGCTATCATTCACATGCTCTCCCATCCATTCTCTCCCTATATGTTCCCTCCACTACTCCTATAAATACCCTTGCATTCATTCATTCATTCATCATCTCATTTCATACACAACACACCACAAACACTTCCATCTTCTCCCTAGCCGTGAGTTTTTCTTCCATTTTTCCTCCATTTCTTCCATTTCCATAATCCCTCAATCCATTCAACACACCTACAACATCCCTTAGTTCTTGTGCCACAATAAAGAGGAAGATAAGAGGGCCTAAACGTTCATACAATTCACGTTTGAGTTGTTGGAATGTTTACGCGTTTCTTTGATTTCAAAGTTTAAATTCAATTCTCTTTGTTTTGTAATATGAGGAATGGAAGATAAGAGGGCCTAAACGTTCATACAATTCACGTTTGAGTTGTTGGAATGTTTAGGTGTTTCTTTGATTTCAAAGTTATGAGGAACTAAACCCTTTTTAGCTAGGGGTGATTTCAATACCATGATTATTTATGTAATATGAATTGATGAATTCCGGTTATGAACTCTTGATTCGTGAATGCAATTGGCTTAACTATTTGATGATTAACTTATTTGTGTTTGTTGATTGAGGGTCGACACTTAATTAGCATGCATGAATATGTGGCTAAAGTTTAAGAAGGTTTCACATAATCGTTACTAACTTATACTTGAAAGTAGTGAAGGTCGCTTGTCACGATCGCGTTAAGTTTAATTCTTAGCATGAGTAACATGATGTCATAGTTGCAAGTGCTTTGTCAATGCTTATGGTTTTCATTATTCTTAATGATCTTCGATTGTATCTCTATTATGATGACATGTAGGGAACTTTTGAGAATGTTTTGGGTTGTCGAATGATGCCATCCAATCCAATAATATAAGGAAAATCTGAGGGTTAACTAGTGATGTCACGGTTAATTTGGGGCATTGTCGTTCATAATTCAATGAAGGAATAACTGGAAATTGATTCATATGCATAAATATCATGTGTGGAGAAAGAACCTCTAGCTATTTCACCAACCATCTTATTTCATCAATTACATTTGTCTAGTTATTAACTTGTTTCGTTATTTCAATTTTCATCAAACCTCAATCCCCCTTTTGCTTTAATGTTCAATATAGTTAGAAATCAATTTAGTTTGTGTTTTTAAAGCATTTTGATTCTTTTGGTTTGTCTTAGTGTTTTAACGTTTAGTTTCACATTCTTTGAGTCTAGTTTAACATTTTATATTGTTTTTACGTTTTAGTTCGTCCAAATCCAATTCCCCCCTATTTCGTTGAAGTCTTAGTCTTAATCTTTCTTATTTTTAGTTTTGCTTTCTTCGAGCATTAAATAGTGTTTTATATTGTGTTTTTATGTTTTTAAGTCAATTTAGAAGGTTTTAGCAAGCCCTCCTAATCCCCGGTCTAGAACGATCCCTCACTTATCCATTCTACTACAATTGTCAAACGAGGGTTTAATTTGAGTGTCAAGTAATTCTCGCATCACCGCCTCCCCGAATTTCAATTTTGTTTTATATTGATATGCTGTTAATGATCCAGGCACCCACTCTAGAATTTAAACTATTACCGGATCATCTCAAGTATCACCCCCCATTCAAAGATAAATTCCATGCCGTGGGTTCCAATTGAGCCTAAGAAGGCTTCGTCCGGCTGCAAGACGTAAAAGAAAGCGCTACTTGGGAGGCAACCCAATACAGTGAATAAAACAAAGCTTGTTCATTGATTTTTCGAGAAATTACAATTGTATCTAACAAAGAAAGAGAAAGATGGAGCCTTCACAAGGGTTGTGTACGTGAGGCCCCACTACGTGGCAACACTCTCGGAGCAGGAGGCATCGGAGCAGAAGGCATCGGAGCAAGAGGCATAGGAGCGGGAGGCACCGAAGATAGATCATTCAAGGCCCCAATCCTTGGTGGAACGCTGGATGACTTAGGAAAAATGTGCCTCTGGAAGAAAGCTGCAAGCCTTTGACGGTCATCAAGCTCATCAAGCTTCCTCTTCATGCCTGTCGAATAATTGTTGGCAAGCACGTGTAAACTTCGGTTCTCGTACTTAAGCTGTTTGATCTCCTGCTTAAGACTCTCCACCTCCGCCATCAAGGATTCAACGTGACGGGAGCAAGCAAGAAGGCGTTGGCCCATGTTGGACACAGAGCCAGCGCACTGAACGCTAAGAGCCAAGGACTCTTGAACGGCCAACTCATCGGACCGTCCTGAAAGCAGCTGACTATCTTTGGGAGTGAGGAGGTTCCGAGCTACTATCGTAGCCGTTGTTGCATCCGTCATCACAGAGTCCTCATCTGTAAGAGGGCCATGAGAAGATAAGAAAGACGGGCACCATACCTTATCCTGACGCGGCGCAACAGGATCATTGCTTAGACTCAAATCTAAGCAAATGTTCGATGGGTTAGATGAGCTAGCCATTTTTTTCAAGAAGTTAAAAGAGAAGGGTTGGATGGAGTGAAATCTCGATAGGCCGGAGACAATTTCTGGGCAATTTTCAAGTGTGCATGCTAGAGGTGATCGATCACCTCTATTAAAGGAGAGGCGTTCACCGATTCAGAAATGAAGAGACACCACTTTTCAAAACCGGAATTTCCGGCGTAAAGATCGCCAGCTCTTCAGACGCAATCCCGGCTTTTCAGAAAGCGTGTGTAACTTTGTCAAAAGCTCCCAGCTTTTCAGAAGACACGTGGAAGGCGAGAAATCAGCTGCACACTTTTGCCGACAAGCGTGGGAGACAGAGCCGAAAGCTCCCGGCTTTTCAGATGCGTGTACAACTTTGTCGAAAGCTCCCGGCTTTTCAGAAAATGCGTGCCATTTTTGTCAAAAGCTCTCTGACAAAGCTGAAGACGCGTGGAGGATATTGCCGCATTCGCACTGCCACTTGCCATTACAATTCCTATATACATCAACATTCATGGCAAGGCATTCACCCACAAATGCATAACTTTCCTTCTCGGCCGAAAATGTAAGCTGCAACCAACCCGCACAAACATGCTCAGTTTTCTCCTTCTCTTGAGAACACATTTTCAACCATGGATGTATCCCCCAAAGAAGATACCAAATGCCTGGAGTACAAAGGAGGCAAAAGGAAACGGTGGATCGAAGCATGTGGATTCATTCGCTGCCTCTTCGAAAGCAAAGGTATCTCATATCATCAAGGGCGAAAGCAAAGGTATCTCATATCATGCTTTTTCCCTGTCTTTTCCTTTGTCCTTGATATTACCTGCATGGCAAGGTGAAAGACGCAATCAGCCGGCACTTGGAGTCTACCTGGACTCTATTCCCTGGTTGCTTACCTAGCGTTGCTCTCGAGTAGTTATCTTCAACGGTTGATACACTTCCAGAGAAGGGACCACTTCTGCAAAGGGGAGCAAGTAAGGCAAAGGAAAATGATACATTGAAGCATGAGGAGACAAGCATATGCTGAGCTGTCCTCTAACCCTCTTCAATACGAATTGGAGAGATTGAACAAAGAAACAGATAAAAGGAGTAAGCTTAGACCTTCGGGGGAGACCAAAAGAATCCTGCTGCCCAGTTCAAGAGTAGCACAAAGGAAAATCAACGATCGGAGGAAACCAAAAGAATCTCCAGCTCAGTTCAAGAGTAGCCTGTGGAAAAACTCAAGATGAAGCCTCACTACAATCACCAAGGAGAAGATGGAATTTACACTCCATAACCAGATTTGCATCTCTAAACTCTTCTCTTTGTTAGATACATTCTGCCATATTTAGTATGTTTAGTTGCTGTTTATGTGTTTACTTTTGTTTGGTGTGTTTTAAACATTGAGGACAATGTTTGATTGAAGTGTGGGGGGGGTAACTAAAGTGTTTTGATGCAAATTCGGAGGGTTTTATCCACCATAACTTCAAATGTTGTTTCTTGCTGTTTTTAAGTGTGTTTAGTGTGTTTTGACTTAAAAATTTGAAAATCACATAAAAATTTGAAAAACATGTTTTGAAAAGCCTAAAAAGAGTGTTTTGAGTCGTTTTTGTGTCGTAGGTCACCTTCCAACACAATGATAAGGATTTGGTTTGTAAGTGCATGACTGTTAAAAAGAGTTATAAACATAGAGAAAAGTTTGATTTACTCTTGGTATATGCTTGGTTATGGTTATAATGTATGACTTCACATGCAATCATAAAAGAAAAATTCGTTTTTGTAACATGCTTGAAGGAAGGAACTCAAACAAACGCTACAACCCTGAGAAACTTGAGCCTATAACGTTCTTTGGAGAGTATAATCTGTGATTTCTTGTTTTCTAAAGTCGTTGCATGATCTCATTATTCTTTGCTTGGTTACTACTTAGAAGGCGTTTCATCATATAGTTCCAAATGCTAGAACTCATGCCCATTTCATTCAAAGCATGTTATTGATTTGCATAACATATATCAAGATGAAGTTGTGTAGTTGCCACCATAGCCAAATAGCCTCATTTCCCATATTTCGTATTTGTTGTAAGTTTTACCCCCGTTGAGCTTTGTTTAGCCTTTATTCTTTGTTAACCCACATTTTCCTCACCTAGCCTAGATTAGGACATTCCATACCCTTGTCTTAAAAAGATAATGAGCATGACTTAAATGAATTCCTTTTGAGTTACATTATGCAAGAAAATGAGTGTGGTGGAGAGAATGTTTAAGTGTTTATATATGTTTTGAGATTCAAAAGAAAAAAAAAAGAAAAAAAAAGAAAAAAAAGAAAGAAAGAAAAAAGAGCTTGAAAAAAATGAAAGAATGAGTGATTGAAGAAAGGGTCCAAAACACCAATTCTGGCCGTAAATTGTCTAAATTCTCCCTTTTTGTTCAAAAGTTGAGTTTTCATTCAAAAGTGAATTCTAAGTTGATTCAAGTGCTTTGCTCACTATTTCTTTAAGAACCTTTGTTTTCCATATCCTTTCTTTGTTATCCACACGCCCCAAGCCCCATTACAACCCATGACTTCAATCTTCAGTGTTATGTGTTTCAATTTGTGGAGTTTGAACTTGGTATGAGCATATGGTGTCACTGGTTCTCGCATCTAAGTGGTAGCATTCCATTCATAGGATCATATCTAAACATGCTTATTAACTCCGGAAATTGCTCTCTTTGTGATATATATATATATGTGAGTGTTCGTTTTCATTAATCTTCTCACATATGACTAGATTAAGGTGTGTAGTTAGAAAATCTGAGGGAAAATCGAGTGCATATCTTGTAAGGAATTGAGCAAATTCTCTAAGGCATGTTACTACATTCAAAACATGGTTTTAAATGCTTAATTGTGAAATAGTATGTGGTGACTATGATTAAGAATGTACTTAAGTGTGAAGATGACTAAAATCTGTGAGAATGATGATTTTTAACATGTCATGTGCATTGGAAATCCCTAAGACGGTTGTTGGAAGGTTTAGGCTGTGTTTTACGTGTTTAGTGTCGTTTTGTTTATTTGTTTTTATTCTGTTTTGCTCGAGGACTAGCAAAAGCTAAGTGTGGGGGTATTTGATAGGAGCATATTCATGCGACTTAAATGGCTTGTTCTCATGCATTTACGTTATGTTTCTTTAGTTATTTTAGTACTTTAAGCTATTTTCGTGTGTTTGTAGGTCCCAAGGGCTAAAGGAGCAAAAAGATGCATTTTGGAGACTTTTGGAGCACTTTTGGGCTAAGGATGGATAGCTTATGCTTGGATCCAAAGTGTTGGACGAAATTGAAGACTTAATTGAAGACCAAAGTGTTGGAACCTTGTTCCCTTTAGTTTTAGGACATTTAAACCTTTCCTATATCCTTAGCCGTGCATAACATTCCAACATTCCACTCCTTCATTTCAGCCACACTCCCACATATCATTACTTATCATCACCACTTATCACTTATCATAATCACATATCATACACTTATCATCACCACTTATCACTTATCATAATCACATATCATACACTTATCATCACCACTTATCACTTATCATAAACCATTAGCAACATACCTTTAATCATCCACCACATATTCCAGCCCATTTCTTCCCCCCTTTGCCGTGCACAATCACTCACCACAAACAAGTCACATGCATTCATCAACATATCTAGCTGTCATTCACATGCATTTCATTCATCATTTCCACCCCCACATGTCCCTTTAATCATTCAAACATGCACTCCCTTTAATCACATGCATAAATCAGCCACATGCATCTCCCATCATCATTCCACTTTAACCCATATGCATTTCCACCCACATGCTCTCCCATTTCAGATTACATTC
This sequence comes from Pyrus x bretschneideri, assembly GCF_019419815.1. Classification (NCBI taxonomy): domain Eukaryota; kingdom Viridiplantae; phylum Streptophyta; class Magnoliopsida; order Rosales; family Rosaceae; genus Pyrus; species Pyrus x bretschneideri. The sequence goes on along the minus strand of NW_025999588.1, from coordinate 74,811 downwards.
CCATTCACACACCAACAACACAAAGCAGCCCATCCTTGCCGTGCATTACTCATTGCATTTCCAGCCATTACACATGCATTTCCAACCTAGCTGTCATGTTTCCCCTTTCATCATTCCCTCACATTCTTTAATTCAGCCAACACATGCTTACACATGCATTTTCAGCACCAAAGAATCATTGCCGTGCACATTCACATTCATTTCCAGGTTGTCCCCTTGCATTGCAGCCACATATTCATTGCACATGCATTTCCAACCCACATGCATCCTTTAATCATTCAAACATGCAGCCACATTCCCTCCTAGCTGTCATGTTCCCCCCATTTCGCCTATAAAGAAGCATCCATTACACCTAAATAAACATTCATTCTTCCATACATATTTCAGTCACAAACACCACACCAGAAATCATCCCATTGCCGTGGCCTCCTCCTTCCATTTTCACCACTCCCCAAACCATTCACACCATCAAACTATCCTTAGACCTTGTGCTACAACGAAGAGGAAGATAAGAGGGCCTAAACGTTCATACAATTCAAGTTTGAGTTGTTGGAATGTTTAGGTGTTTCTTTGATTTCAATGTTTAATTTCAATACTCTTTGTTTTGTACGAATGAGGAATGGAAGAGAAGAGGGCCTAAACGTTCATACAATTCAAGTTTGAGTTGTTGGAATGTTTAGGTGTTTCTTTGATTCTCTTTGTTTTGTATCATGAGGAACTAAACCCCCCTTGGCTAGGGGGGGATTCGAAATATATGTTTATGCTTGCATTTTGATTTGATTACTTCTAATTGCGTTTCATAAGTTGTGGATTCAATTTGTTTAACTGTTTGATTGATAACTTATTTATGTATGTTTATTGAGAGTACACGCTTAATTTTCATGCATGAATATGACACTAGAATATAAGTGAGTTTCACCTAATAGTTACGAACTTATATTCACAAGTAGTGGAGGTTGCTTATAAACAATCGCGTTAAACGAATTCTTGGCATAAGTTTCATGCAATCATAGTAACGAATGCCTCGTCAACACTTATAATTTTCATAGAGCGTAATGATTCTTGCTTGTATCTCTATTATGCAATCATGTAGGGGACTTGTGGGGAATGTTTTGGGTTGTCGTATGCAATCATCCAATTCAATAACGTTAGGAAGATTTGAAGGTTAATTAGTGCATCACGGTTAACTTGGGGTGTTGAGAATTCATGGTTTATTGAAATGCAATTGGAAATCTTTTTATTATGCAAGTGTAACATGTGTGGAGATGAACCCCTTAGCTAGCCATCCCATCCATTCAATTCCATCACATTCATCTTTACAATCTGCTTTTAATTACAATCTGTGCATTTTAGTTAATTTCGTCAAAAACTCAATCCCCCTTTACTTTAGTGTCCAATATAGTTAGAAAGTGTCTTAGTTTGTGTTTCTAAGTGTTTTGATTCAAGTTATTACCCAAATTCGTCCAAAGTACTCAAAGTGCTCAAAACTGCCCAGAAAGTGTTTTTAAGGCAGTTTTGAGTGTTTTGGTGCTGTTTTGAGTCTTTTGGTTTGTTTTGGTGTTTTAAAGTTTAGTTTTGCATTCTTTGAGTCTAGTATAGTGTTTTATATTGTGTTTTTACGTTTTTGAGTGAAATCCAAGTGATTAACAATCCCTCCTAATCCCCGGTCCTGAACGATCCCTACTTGCATCCTTACTACAATTTGACAAAAAGAGGGTTTAATTTGTGTGCATATAATTCTCGCATCACTGAGACAAATTAGTTAGTAACTTAAGAAGTGTATCATTGTCTAGGGACGTACCTGAAGCATTTGGGGCAGATTGTTGTGGAGCATGTGTGGGTGCGTATGGCTTAGTAAAGAACCCCGGGGGTTGTTGTCTAAAGCCTCCTTGTTGTGGTGGTTGTTGGGGCTCCCTCCACTTGAAGTTTGGGTGGTCTCTCCAACCTGGATTATATGTGTTCGAATATGGATCGTTCCGTGGTTGGTTTTGGCCTTGAAATCCGATTGCATTTGCGCTTTCCCATCCACCATTTTCAATTAGTTGTGGGCACTTCTCTTAAGCATGTCTTTAGATAGAACACACCCCGCATACAATTGGTCCTTACATCCTCATTCCTTCAGCCATCTGAGACACAATGGAAGTAAGATTAGCTAATTGTGAATGAATGTTGGGTGTGGAACTTACCTCATTAATTTGCTGCCGTGGGGGTCCTTTTTGGCCTAGTCCTTCGTATTGTTGAGCGTTCAACGCTCGATTAGCTATTAAGACCTTGGCAGCCATGGGCGTCTTGTCCACCAATGCTCCACCCGCCGAGGCATCGAGCATTTGACGTTCAATTGGTAGAAGCCCCTCATAGAAGTATTGTAGAAGTAACTCCTCCTTCATCTGATGTTGTGGACAAGAAGCAACAAGGGATTTAAAACGTTCATAATACGTAGAAAAAGACTCACCTTCATCTTGCTGAATTCCACTTATCCTTTTACGTAAAAGGATGATTCGAGAAGTTGGGAAAAACTTCTCCAGAAGTGCCCTCTTCATACTCTCCCATGATGTGACGGTTCCGGGAGCTAATTCATACAACCAATCTTTGGCTTTGTCCATTAAAGAGAATGGAAAAGCCTTCATCTTCAATATACTTCCATCGACATTGACGGGAGCCATGCTTGAACACACCACCTCGAATTCCTTCAGATGCTTGTTCGGATCCTCCATGGACAACCCATGGTATTTTGGAATGTGGTGGAGCAAGCTTGACTTCAACTCGAACTCTTCAGTCTTACCTTCAGCCGGTGGGGGATATTGGATACACAAGGGTGCGGCATTATCCAATCCCGAAGCAGAAAGCTCCTTGAGTGTCCGGTTGTCCACGGCCATGCCTTGTGGTTCTTCAAATACCCTTGCCGTGGCCCCTTCTTCCTCTTCTAGGACTTGTTCCTCAAGGTCAGAATCTTTAACAAAATAAACAAACAGAAAGTAACAATCCAAGGGATTAGCAAAGTTGCTAATCCCCGGCAATGGCGCCAAAAATTTGATGCGAACTAAATAAGCACACAAATTAAAACCCTCTTGTGACAATTGTAGTATATGTATAAGTAGGGATCGTTCTAAACCGGGGATTAGGAGGGATTACTAAATCATTTGGAAACTGACTCAAAAACGTAAAACAAAGGTTAAAACACTAAACTAGACTCAAAGAATGCAAAACTAAACACTTAAAACAATAAAACAAACCAAAAGACTCAAAACAACACCAAAACACTCAAAACTGCCTTAAAAACACAATCTGGGCAGTTTTGAGCACTTACACTAATTTGGACGAATTTGGGTGATAAATTGAATTAAAACACTTAGAAACACAAACTAAGACACTTTCTAACTAAATTGAACACTAAAGTAAAGGGGGATTGAGTTTTTGACGAAATTAAACAAAATGCACAGATTGTAATAAAACAGAATGTAAATATGAATTTGATGAAAATATGGATGGAATGCTAGCTAGAAGGTTCTTCTCCACACATGTCACACTTGCATACAAGATGATTTTCAGTTGGTCTTTTGATGAATCATGAAGCTCAACACCCCGGGTTAATTAGGTTCGCTTAAATTAACCTTCAAGTTCTCCTTAAGTTAATGAATTGGATGGGACAGCGCATACACAATTCAAAACATTCTCCAAAAGTCCTTTATGTGAAAAGCACAATAAAGATACAATCAAAGATCATTACGCAACATGAAAACTATAAGTGTTGACGAGGCATTCGTTACTATGATGAGCATGAAACTAGTGCCAAGAATTCATTTAACACGATTGTTTATAAGCAACCTCCACTACTTGTGAATATAAGTTCATAACTATTAGGTGAAACTCACTTATATTCTAGCATCATATTCATGCATGAAAACTAAGCGTGCACTCTCAATAAACATACACAAATAAGTTATCAATCAAGCAGTTAAACGAATTGAATCCACAACTCATGAAATTCCAACCAAAGGTAATCAATTTATATTGCAAGCATAAACATGGTTTCGAATTACCCCCTAGTTAACTGGGGATTTAACCTCTCATGTTCACAGAAAGAGAAACAAAATTGAAATTAAACATAAAGAACAAAAGATTGATTAAACCTAAAACGCCCAAGGAATCCACTTGAATTTCTGCTCGTTTAAGCTCTTCTCTCTTCTTCTCCTTGCTGCGGCAGAGATGGTTTGGGTTGTTTTTGGATGATTTTCTGGGTTATAGATGGGTTTAGGGTGGTGAAGGGTTGCGGCAAGGGGTGTGGGTGGTGTATGGAGGTGTGGAATGGTGGGGGGAAGGGATGGTTGCGGCAGAGATGGGAAGTGGCTGGAATTGATGGAGAAGGCTGCGAATTGAAGGGAAAAGGGGATGGTGGCTACGGCAAGAGAAGGCAATGTGGCTGAAAATTGAATAGAATGAATAATAATCCACCCTAGGGTGCGGCTAGGCTTAGTTTATATAGGGTTTTGATAGGAGCATATTTAGGCGACTTACTTAGCTTGTTTTCGTGCATCTATGTTGTTAATTCATATTTGTTTTAGTAGTTTAAGCCATTTTCGTGTGTTTTTAGGTTCATATGGCTAAGGAAGCAAAAAGATGCATTTTGGAGCATTTTGGAGCAAAATTGGGCTTGGAATGGATAGCATATGCTCGGAGCAAAAGGAATGGACGAAATTGAAGGCCTAAAGACCTTTTGTTTGGACAATATCAAGGAATCCTACTTATTCTAGGTCACAAAACAATTTCCCTTCCAACATTGTACCCCTTGCCGTGTGTCCCTTGGTGTTTCCCTTCCTTGCCATGCAAGGAAGGGCCTTGTTTCCTAACCATACACTCATTCACTTATCAACTCTTTCACTTATCATACCATTCACTTATCACTACCATTTACTTATCACTCACCACATATCATTCAATTATCACTTAACATATCATTCATTTATCACTTAACATATCATTCATTTATCACTTAACATATCATTCATTCATCTCCTTATCATAACCATACACCTATCATATCATCTCATTCACAACACAACACACCACAAACACTTCCATTTTCTTCCTTAGCCGTGAGTTTCTCTCCATTTTCTACACCATTTTCTCCACCACTCCTCATCCATTTCCATAATTCCCCCAATCCATTCAACACACCAACAACATCCCTTAGTCCTTGTGCCACAATAAAGAGGAAGATAAGAGGGCCTAAACGTTCATACAATTCACGTTTGAGTTGTTGGAATGTTTACACGTTTCTTTGATTTCAATGTTTAAATTCAATTCTCTTTGTTTTGTAATATGAGGAATGGAAGAGAAGAGTGCCTAAACATTCATACAATTCAAGTTTGAGTTGTTGGAATGTTTAGGTGTTTCTTTGATTTCAAAGTTATGAGGAACTAAACCCTTTTTGGCTAGGGGTGATTTCAATACCATGATTATTTATGTAATATGAATTGATGAATTCCGGTTATGAACTCTTGATTCGTGAATGCAATTGGCTTAACTATTTGATGATTAACTTATTTGTGTTTGTTGATTGAGGGTCGACACTTAATTAGCATGCATGAATATGTGACTAAAGTTTAAGAAGGTTTCACATAGTCGTTACTAACTTATACTTGAAAGTAGTGAAGGTCGCTTGTCACGATCGCGTTAAGTTTAATTCTTAGCATGAGTAACATGATGTCATAGTTGCAAATGCTTTGTCAATGCTTATGGTTTTCATTATTCTTAATGATCTTCGATTGTATCTCTATTATGATGACATGTAGGGAACTTTTGAGAATATTTTGGGTTGTCGAATGATGCCATCCAATCCAATAATATAAGGAAAATCTGAGGGTTAACTAGTGATGTCACGGTTAATTTGGGGCATTGTCGTTCATAATTCAATGAAGGAATAACTGGAAATTGATTCATATGCATAAATATCATGTGTGGAGAAAGAACCTCTAGCTAATTCACCAACCATCTAATTTCACAACACTTGTTTGCAATCTATCCATATTTACAATTTGTTTTGTTTCCAAGTATCCATTTTAGTTTAAATTCGTCCAAATCCAATTCCCCCCTATTTCGTTGAAGTCTTAGTCTTAATCTTTCTTATTTTTAGTCTTGCTTTCTTCGAGCATTAAATAGTGTTTTATATTGAGTTTTTACGTTTTTAAGTCAAATCCAAGTGATTAACAATCCCTCCTAATCCCCGGTCCAGAACGATCCCTACTTATACACTTCACTACAATTGACAAAAAGAGGGTTTAATTTGTGTGCGTATAAAACTCGCATCAGGTTTCAGAAATTAAAACCCTAGCTTATTTTTATTAACTAAAATTAAGTCAAAGGCTGCTAGAATTAGGAAATACAATCAGAAATTAAAAGGAAAGTGGCTGCAAGGTGCGGCTAGGGTTTAGTTTAGGAAGGGAAATAGGGTTTAAGTGCATAACTTTGGACCTAAATACCCCCCCTTGCATAGCAAGGGAAGGAAAGAAAGGGAAAGGCCATGGCAAGGGATTGCTAAGTGGGCTAGGGCCTTTGTTTTGTGTCCTAAAGTGCCTACAAGGCCTTCAAAGTGGCTAGAAAATACGGACGTTTAAGATTAGGAAAGGTTACCAAAACAGGAAACCTAGGGTTAACTTTCCTACTTCAAGTAGGAATCCTTGTTGGAGTAGGAATCCTCATTGGAGTAGGAATCCTCGTTGGAGTAGGAATTCATCGTTTCTTCAAGTCTTCAACTCATTCATTCCTCTTTCGCTCCAAAAGACTCCAATTTGCATCTTCTTGCACGCTTTGGCCTTATAATCTGAAAATACACAAAAGTGACTTTAAACACTAAAATAACTAAGGAAACACAACATAAATGCACGAGAACAAGCTAATTAAGTCGCATGAATATGCTCCTATCAACTTATCCTTTTGAGTTTATGTTGTAGTGACTTCCCTTTTTAAGTGTTTTATCATGATTAAAACAAATATTATAAGTGCATGAATACTATAAGTCAATTAGGTTTTCATAAGATATACAATAACATGGTTTTGTTACAACTCACATTATCAAAAAATCTTACACTTTGACCTTCCCTGAGACAAAAAGGGAGAGAAGTTTTAGTTAGGAGAAGTTTTTGTTAAGGGGAGTTTTAGTTAGGCTATTCTAGTTATAATTTTTACAAGGCATTTTGGTCAATTGTCATTATTCTATCTTATTTTATGAATAAAGCCTATGTTTCTATTCTTCTGTTTTTTGTACATCACAGGTATTTTGTTTGAATGTGTGCAAACTACATACTTAATGTTATATGGTTTTTATATTATTATTTGAGTTTGTAATTCTGAGGGTTTTGTCTAGGAAATGCCGAAAGGGGAAATTGTTAATGCAAATTTGACAATTTCTAACAGAATGCCTAAGTTTGCAAAAGGCTTAGATACATACATATTTTAAAATGTAATTACTTAAGTCTAAGTGTAGCTCTGTGCTTTCGATTGCAAAACTAATATATAATCGAGACACTTGCTCAATTTCGTTTGCATGCATACATCTCATGTCGTTTCTGGTTTACGTGAATGTGGTTTTGAAGTCGGTGTTTAAAAGAAAGTAAATTGATTTACCCAACTCCATTCAACAGATTTCTCATGTTTTGTACTTGGGAAAGGACTCACTTATCGAGTGGTGTATCTCTAAATAATGGGGTTTATCTTGTCGCATGTATTCAGATTGACCATGAATTTTATCTGGTTGTAGAAAAGTTTACCATGTTCTCATCTCATCACTATTATAACTTTAGTGATTAGACTTATCAGTCATGAGTCCTAGTATTACCGATCTGCTTTTAGATGTATTCCGCTCTGCATGCTTTATCAAATTTATTTTCTAGTTTTTAAGAGCAACTCCAGGGTTGGAGCCCTCCTCCCAGGTAATGCACTATTCAATCCACCTAATGAACAGTAACTGCCCTTAATGAACAGTAATAGCCCTGGCAATAGCATTTGCATCTCCACCGTTACACTTCAATAGCCTTGGCAATAGGCAATAAAATATTAGTATTTTTTTTATTTATAAAATAATACAAAATAATTTTAATTCTAATATCGGATAAGATTTTTAATCGTTCTCATTGCGCCACGTGTCATTATCCGAAGTATTATTAAATAATACAAGATAATTTTATGTGTAATTTCGGATAAGATTTTTAATCGTTGTCATTACGCCACTTGTCATAAAATCCGAAAAGACAATTATTGGGGATGGATTTCCGATAAATTTTTTAATCGTACTCGTTATGCCACGTGTCATTATCCGAAAATACAATTATTGGTGATGAATTTCTTATAAGATTATTAACCAATTACGTCGTGCCACGTGTCATAATCTGTTCACAATCTTTGAGGATAGATTTCCATCAGATTTTTAACGAATGACGACATGCCACATGTCATAATCTGTTCACAATCTTTGAGGATAGATTTCCATCAGATTTTTAATGAATGACAGCATGCCACGTGGCATTATGTACAACCTAATCCTTTCTGAATCTTCTATATAATCCATCATCCATCCTCACAAATCTCACACCAATTTTCTCAAGATCTCTATCATTATTCATAGTTTCTGCTTCCTTCTTCACAAAAATCTGTATCATTATTCATAGTTTCTGCTTCTTTCTTATAATGTTTTCTTCTTCCTCAAGGATGATGTGGGAACTCGATCAGGAAGAGGAAGAATTGTTTAACCAATCAGAAGTAATGTTCAATCACCAGGGGGCAAAAAATGAGAGGGAAGAGGATGAGGAGCGTAGAAGGAGAGATGACGAAGTAAGAATGGGTAGAACCTCACATTCCCGTCGAGTCATCCAAGCTACGGCTCAAATCTGCAGGCCCAGCCATTCCGGAAACCTTGATAGAAGCAGGCAACGACGAGGTATGAAACTCTTGGATGATTATTTTGTTCCTAATAGTGCATTCCCTGATACGTACTTTAGACATCGTTTTAGAATGGAACGACATTTGTTCAACAAAATCATGATTGCTGTTTGCAACCATGATTCTTACTTTGTGCAAAAGAAAGATGCTTTTGGTGCTATGGGTCTACTGCCTGAACAAAAAATTACTGCTACCTTGCGGATGCTTGCATATGGAGCATCTGTAGACCAAGTGGATGAGATAACGAGGATGGGGAAATCAACCATTCTTGAGTCCCTGATGAGGTTTTGCGGAGCAATCGAATCTATCTACATCGCTGAGTACCTCCGCAAACCTACAAACATGGACTTGGAATGACTGTTGAAGAAGGCGGAGATGCGTAGCTTTCCTAGGATGATTGGAAACATTGATTCTATGCACTGGACGTGGAAAAACTATCCAAGTGCATGGCAAGGCGCTTACAGGGACAGAAAAGGAGCAAAAAGTATCATTCTGGAGGCGATGGCATCTTTTGATACATGGATTTGGCACGCCTTTTTGGGGGTCCCAGGAGCTCAAAATGACATCAACGTCCTTACCCAATCCCTAGTGTTCAACGATGTCCTGCAAGGAAAGGCACCAAAAGTTACGTATGAGGTCAACGGACGTATGTACGACGGGCCATACTACCTAGCTGACGGCATTTACCCGCGATGGTCAACATTTGTCAAAACAGTGCCACGTTCGCGGAGTGCAAAGGAAAAACACTTTGCAAGCTATCAAGAGGGGTGTAGGAAGGATGTGGAGCATTATTTCGGTATCCTCCAAGCTCGCTGGGTGATCGTCAAGGGTGCTGCCAGATTGTTTGATGTAAAGTCGATTCGATCCATCATGATGACGTGCATCATTCTTCATAACATGATTGTGGAAAATGAGTACGATTATGAAGCCGTTGATGAATATGAGCCGGACATGATGAACAATTCAAGAACACGTATATATTGTGCTCATGACGCCACCGATGAGCCCGTGCAACAGAGTTTTCAGATTTTTTCAGATTTTTTCAAATTTTTCAGATTTTTTCAGACTTTTCAGATTTTTTTTTGAATTTTTTTGAATTTTTTACAATTTTTTTAATTTTTATTCAATTAATTAATCTCTATCGTTGGATATAAAAAAATTTGAATTCCAACACTCCAGATTGTGCCACGTGTCACAACGGTAACTTTTCTTATTTTTAAACTAATTTTTCTTTTATTTTTTTATTTATAAAGCGTATTAACATCCACCGTTGATCTCAGATCGAATGGTGGATATTAAATAAGACTTTTTTATTTTTTTTACCGTTGAAATTGAACGGTCCAAATTAAATAACCGTTGAGATCTAACGGACCGTGGAAAGCCACGTGGCTTCCCATCGGTAACTGACAAAGCTTTTTTTTTTTTTCTGATTTTGTGTCGGCGACGCGCCCCCACGCGCGAGTGGGGTGCACGCGCCTGACACAAAAAAAATTAAATATTGCCTGACGCCAGACTGACGTCAACGCTGACGTCACATTGCCTCAGGCTCTCGGGCTGGCAATTCCCCACGGGCCCGAAGCTCGGGCCTCCACCTTCCCTCGGGCTTGCCCACGCTGAAGCTGATCCACCGGGCCTCGGGCCCTTGTTTTCTCCCCTGTCCCCCGAGCTTGCGCCCACGCTGGGCTTGCTCTAATGGGCTTGACTGCAGGGATCCTCATCGGATCTTTTTCATGTGGATCCTAATCATTGTGTGAAGTGTGATCGTAATCGTTTATCATACATCGTACGATTATTTTCGTTAGATATTATTTATATTTAATTTTAAATTTTAAATTTTAAAATAATTTATAATCACACGATATACGATGAACGATCACGATTACAAGATCCTTAAGATCACCAAGAACAGGATCCACTCCAGCGCTTTCATTTTTTTGGCTGACGTGAGTTCTTTTGAAAGGCAGAAAACACTGCAGCTTTTTGTTTTAGAAAAATAAGAGAAAGGACATTGCTATCAATGTTTCGTCAGATTGAAAAGGAAATATCTTGCCATTGAATAGTCGTTTTGGATCTGCATGCGTATTAAATTCGTGGTCTTTGTTTCTTTTCGGAAGAAATTGTTTAACTGACGACATGTGTTTTTAAAGAAAATAATATAAAAAATTTTATTTAAACTCATGTAACCTTTTTTCATATCTAATTTACTCTTTTCACTTATATTGTTTTTATTAAAGAATTAATCTCCCCTTAAACCCAAATTTATTACCTAAACTACCCTCTCAAACCCAATTTAAAATGTTAAGTTATCTTTACACTCATTCTCTTTATAAAATAACATTTGTAATTGAATTAAAAAAAAAAAAAAAAAAAAAAAAAAAAAAAGAGGTGTCCTTGACCAACCCCTTTTCCCACTAGTATTTCCATGACTACTTTTTTTTTTTGGCCGTTTTTCTTTCTACAGATGTGCATAAGCAACAAATCAAACAATTCATTCTCTTATATTTATCAACAAGCAAGGAAGTTTATAATCTAAGAATATTGGTAAGAAGTTTTTCCTTAGAATTTTCCAATTGTAGTAAGTTTAACAAACCATTCGGGATTGATGAAAAAAATTGAAACCCAAATACTCAACTTCTAAGCTTAAAAAAATAAATAAATAAATAAAATAAAATCAAACGAACAAACTATTCATAAATTGAGTCATACCTTAGTTAGAGGATTCAAAACTTCAAAATCACTATCCATCAATAAAAAAACTTGTTTTTCTATACAAGACCTATTAGGCCTCGTTTAGCACATCATATAAGATATCGGATAGTACTATATAATACGAAACAGGTGTTTGGTGAGTCTTGTACTAAATAAGCATCGGATTATTAGTCTGGCCCTGGCTATTTAATACCCCATACACCTGCTTATTTATCCCAAGCAAAACCTTGGTATTATTTAGTCGGGTTCACCGTTCACACCTAAAACGAAAGCATGATCGTTCTTCTCCAACCTATTCACCATTTGCTCTGTAGATCGCGAACTCATTTCTCTCCTTCTTTCTCCACCCCCACTTCCGATCAGCATCAAGAAGATGTCAAACGGAATCCAAAGGTGGCAGATCAAACTCAAGTCCCGCCAGTCCTATTCTGGAGACATTTTCTAAGTTTTTAGCTTAATTGTTCCCTGATTTTGTTGATGTGTGGTGGGTAAGCTCAAACTGGGTGAGATTTCATCTGGGTCTTTAATTTCAATGGATTAGAAACTCAAAATTGGGGTTTTTATTTCATACGGGTTTTTGGCTGCACTAATACCCCTCTAAAGCATGGAATTTCTGCTTCAGTGTCGTCATTTTGCTAGGTTTCTTGTTGCTGCCTTTGTGGTGGGGTTTGGTTCAAGGGAGTAGACGAAGAAGAAGAAGGGAGAGAGAGGAAGGGATTTGGGGGGGTGCCGCAGAGAGATCTGGGGAACAAAAGAAATGATTCATTCTTTTTTTTTTTAATTTTATTTTAAGTTTGATTCTCATATCCAGTATAATACCAAACACAGTATAAATAATACGGTCATTAGTCCAATACTGTATCAAACACCTGACTAATTTAGTCAGTACTATCCGGTGGTTATTTATCCTATCCGACTTAAATAGTCAATATAGTCCGAGCTGCCAAACAAGGCCTTAGGGTTTTAGCCATAATGAACGTAGGATAAACAAAAAGTGATGGTAGGGTTTAATGGGTTTATTGATAAATTTGAGTTTTATTATTAATTTCATTTTGTACTTAATAGTAATTAAGTAATAGGGTAAAATAGATAATTAACAATTTAAATTTAAGTTGGGTGTAAAAAGAGGTTACATGGGTTCAAATAAAACTTCCCAAATAATATTCTTCTTGTTGCTTTTATTGTGTTTCAATTATAAATCAATTACGAAAATGTGCTTTGTGATTTTCATAATTTGTTGAATTTTAAAAACCATTTTATCATTATATAGTATGCTTGATTACGTTAGTATCTTGCAAAGTTCAAGGAGACAATGATTAATGGCCGTGTTACTGCTGTGCCACTTTCACTTGAAGGCTAAAGAGAGATCGAGTAACAAAGTGCAAAGACAAAACCGTCAACTAGCTTGCATGTCTAGTTGATGAGTTTGTAAGTCTTTATGTATTCACTCTTTCTTAGTGTTTCCTGTCTTGGTAGTTCGATGATTTTTCCAGTGGTGAGTTTTATCCTACATCATGTGTAAACTCTTCATATTTATGTCAAATATTATTTTGTAGGATTTAATTTGCATAACTGTATAACATACACCATAATTTGAATTAGATTTTAAGTTGGAACCTGTTCACCCTCTCTAGGTTAAACTAGTTTCCATCCTAAAACTTTCATGAATCATTGAGTGTTGAAGTGTTAAACCACTTCACTAGATGGAAACTAGGCTAGGACTTCACCTTTGTGTATCTATCCAAATGGTTCACTAAGTTTATTGTAAACTATATAGTGAACAACAATCACACCCTCTCCAAATCGTTTGATGTGTATAACACAATTGAAATAAGTTTCAAGAGAGACAGTGGGAGTTTAGAGACCATGACTATTATAGTCATAGGAAAAGTCAAATGAAAAAAGCAAAATAACTCCAAGGGAACATACTTTCTTTATGAAATGATGGACATTGAAAGCGGTATTTGCAAGCATCATCTTGCAAGTGTCAAAAACACACATTTTGAAGGTGTCGTAAATTGTTCTTGAAATAGTTCAAAATAGTTGGTTCTTCTACTTGAATGTTTGATTCTATAGTAGTAACTATGCTTTGCAATTGTTGTAAAAGAGTAACTACTAAAAAGTAGAAGATTAATGACAAAAGAGAAAGTACTTCACGTTTGGAACGTTAATATAGATATAGGTCTCTACGAAAGCAGTTAGTACTTACTTCCTCATATGAACTAACACTTGGAAAAACAAAAATTGTCTTTATATTCCAATTGAATAAGGAATTTAATTCCCTCACATTAATTTTGAAAGATAGATGGATTGTTTTGTTTGACAAAACATTGTTCTTTATTAACGAATAATTGGATTATTGTAATTCGATTGATTGTCTCAACATAGTAAAGATGATGTGGTAGTGTTCACTGTTTAGAATATAATGATGCATAAAAGCCAAAAGGTTACAAGCTAGTGACTAACCGTACTAAGTTGTGACACCTTAAAAGCATAAATGATGAGTCGGCCCTAAATGGATGCTTTTGGATCGTTAGATCAGGATTCAATGCCTTCTTGTTAAACTTGTATAAAGGTGAAATGTTTGAATCTTTATTCTTTTGGAAAAAAGGAAGAGTCACAAAGTAGTTCAGGTTAATTCACTCAGATGTTAGTGGAATATGTCACATCCCCGCCCGGGCCTCGACCACATCCCGGGCTCAACTCCACCGTAGCACGATATTGTCCGCTTTGGGCCCTTACCACACCCTCACAGTTTTGTTTTTGGGAACTCACACGAGAACTTCCCAGTAGGTCACCCATCTAGGGATTGCTCTCACGTGAACTCGCTTAACTTAAGAATTCTAATGGAACCCGAAACCAGTGAGCTCCCAAAAGGCCTCGTGCTAGGTAGGGATGGGAATATACATATAAAGCTTACAAGATCCACTCCCCTGGGCGATGTGGGATGTAACAATCCACCCCCATTAGGGGCCCGACGTCCTCGTCGGCACACTTCCGGCCAGGGATTGGCTCTGATACCAAATTGTCACATCTCGGGCTAGACTCCACCAAAGCACGATATTGTCTGTTTTGGGTCCCTACCACACCCTCACGGTTTTGTTCTTGGGAACTCACACGAGAACTTCCCAGTGGGTCACCCATCCTGGGATTACTCTCGCGCAAACTTGCTAACTTCAAAGTTCCAATGGAACCCGAAGCCAGTGAGCTCCCAAAAAGCCTCGTGCTAGGTAAAGATGGGAATATACATATAAGGCTTACAGATCCACTCCCTTGGGTGATGTGGGTGTTGGAAATGTGCCCTAAAACCAATCATATGATGATACTTTATGGACATTTCACATGTTAAACTAATCTAGTTTAATATTAAGGGCAAACATTATTGTTTGAGCCGTCTCATATAAATGTTATATGTGTAGACATCGAAATTTCAGTAAAACAAATGTTCACCAATGCATTAAAGTTTTGACGTGTCAAGGCATACATGGCATATGCCACGTGTTGTACAAATTGTACACATGGCGTGTGACCCAACAAAATAGGAAGAAATACCCTTGAAGGATTAAACAAGTTTTTCTTCTCATTTTGGGCAATGACAGGCAAGTACATTTCAATCCATTGAGGATCAAAACAAGTTTTTCTTCTCATGTTGGGCAATGACAAGGCAAGCACACTTCAATCCATTACGGATCAAAGCAAGTTTTTCTCATTTGGGCAATGACAAAGCATACACATTTCAAGTTTAAAATGGTGTTAAGTGGGAAATTAGGCCATAAGTTAGACCACTTCAAGTTTAAAATGGTATTAAGTGGGAAATTAGGCCATAAGTTACACCACTTCAATTTCAATATTGCATTAAGTGGGAAAATTAGGCAATGGTGCTTGGAAAGGAAAAAAATATTTTGTGGTGGTGATTCATTCTCAAAGCCTATAAATAGGCTTCTCCATCAAGGTATCAGGCATCAACCAATTCACAAATACATTTCTCTACTCCCAAAATGGAAGAGAATACTCCCCACACATCCAAAATCCTTGAAGCTTTGAAACTCTAAAGCTCTCAAGCATCCAACCCCCAAATTCCCAAGAATCCCGAAGAATGGAGAAAGCACTCTTCATTCTTCGTTAAATCCTCTTTCAAGATCAAGCCCCGACGGCCCTTGAAGAAAGTGTTCATCCGTTCATCCTAAGCATAAGCCCCCAACGGCCCTTTGGATCAACAACCTCAACAAATCCACACATCCAATCGTTCTTCAAGATTAAGCCCAAAAGCCCTTGAAGATCCGCTCATCCATCAACCTTCAAGATCAAGCCCAAAAGCCCTTGAAGAAATCCACACAACCATTATTCAAGATCAATCCCCAAGGGCCCTTGAAGAAAGCGTTCATCATTCATCATCCGTTCATCCTAAGCTCAAGCCCCAACGGCCCTTTGGATCAACAACCTCAACAAATCCACACATCCAATCGTTCTTCAAGATTAAGCCCAAAAGCCCTTGAAGATCCGCTCATCCATCAACCTTCAAGATCAAGCCCAAAAGCCCTTGAAGAAATCTACACAACCATTATTCAAGATCAAGCCCCAAGGGCCCTTGAAGAAAGCGTTCATCATTCATCATCCGTTCATCCTAAGCTCAAGCCCCAACGGCCCTTTGGATCAACAACCTCAACAAATCCACACATCCAATCGTTCTTCAAGATTAAGCCCAAAAGCCCTTGAAGATCCGCTCATCCATCAACCTTCAAGATCAAGCCCAAAAGCCCTTGAAGAAATCCACACAACCATTATTCAAGATCAAGCCCCGACGGCCCTTGAAGAAAGTGTTCATCCGTTCATCAACTGTTCATCCTTAGATCAAGCCTCGACGGCCCTTTGGATCAACAACTCATCCACAAACCTACACCCTACGAAGATAGAATCAGAGGATCAAATTACAAAGAGATCGTAACCCCAAAATCATTAAACACAAAATATTATTTTGTACACGTTATTCTTGTTTCTTGTTTCAAGGAACTTTCGTGTTCACAATATGCTTAAACGATAAGTCCAAGGAATATGTGATTAGAAGAATGCGATCTAAAGAAGTTAGATTCATGAGACCATTCTTTCGTTGACACATCCTAAACGTTCCTGATCATAGGATTGCCAATTGGGCATTAACAGTCCGTTAAGATCAGTACGTGCTATGTCTTCTCTCAGGGAGAGTGACTAGTCTCGAGTTATTGGTGTGTGTGACATCAAGACAAGTACATAGGTGCTCAATAGAGAATGAGTTCACTGAACACGATCAACGAAGAGTTTTCATATTCATGTCACATGAGAACTCATGGTTGGGATAATGCAAATTAGTCTTTTGACCTGAGGCATCACAGTTGTCTTGTGGTTAGGTCCTTAATCTTTGATTATGTCAAAGTCACTCCATCATGAGGGTGTCCATGGCATCGTTGGGGTTAAGCCACTTAGCCATGGAGGCAAGTGAATGCGCAACAAGGGATCTCTAACCTTCAAACTGTTTGAGGGAGAATACTCTATGATATGATTTAGAATCTCTGGGCAGAGTATGAATGAGATGTTGGAATGCGTTCCAGATCACATTCAAGGTAATCATATAAGTACAAGATTCACATTGGATAGTAGACATGAATAAACTATCAAACCAAACAATGTGGTCAAGAATATTGTATTAGAGAAAGACCGTATTGCATTTGTAATCCTAAACTGAATAGGTTCTCCACCTCTTCTGATTAGCTTGGGTAACCATGACATGCTGCTAGGCGTCAACCATGGTTTGTGGAAGCCCTAAAAGTGTATTATCACTAATGGGAGAATTGAAAGTAAGTTTCAATTCACAATCGATTAGAAAGAGTTTTAATCGCCCACTGCCTCGCTAAAAGGAACCTAATGGATCGTTCACCGAGTAAGGTAGAGTTTGAAGAAACAACGGAGATGAGTAAGAATAATTAAATGGTTTAATAATTTATCTAAGGCTAGGATTAATTAATATGTTAATTAATCAAATGAATAAGTTTGTTAAAGACCTCGGGTTAGTTTTGGGCCGCAAGGCCCAATGGGATTTGAATGTCAAGCCCATTAACTCAAGTTGTATGACAACTTGAATAAAACAAAGGGCTTGAAAGCCCAATAAACCTATAGGCCGGCCATGTGTAAAAGAATAGGGCTTTTGGTCCATTAGGTCACTTATTTGAAGGGACTATATATAGGACTTTATAGCCTAAAATTTACTAAGGGTTATTTTTGGGGAAAGGATGAGAACACAAGCTCTCCTTTCTCTCTAAAATTTCGGCCAACCTTGGAGGGATCATCTAGCAATCAAACTCCTCCAAGGTCACTCAATTCTTCTTCATTATGCCTTGGTGATGAATAATTAGAGGTTCTCAATTTTGGGAACTTGGAGAAACCTTTTCATCCATCCAAATCCATGGATCTAAGATGCAAGGAATGAAGGCCCTCTCTTTGGGTGATTAGCCTTTGCTTATGCAAAGAGGAATCTACAAAGGTATTGATTTCTCAACTCACTTTGTTTTGAGTTGAGTCTTGGTTCACCTATCTACTAGGCTTTGAATTTCATGGGTAAATGTTTTGTTTTTAAGTGCATACAAGCATGATTCCGCCTTTAATTGTTAATTGCATGCTATTGATGTTGCTTAAATGAACATGTTTTTCACAAATCTTCCTTCAGTGGGATGTAACAGAATATGTCCACTACATGATACTACTCATGTTGTGTGACATTCATCGAAGATCATTCTCGGTTGGACTATCATTTATTTTGAATGAACACAAGTCCAAATACTTTGCAAAATGTTTCAAAGACTTCAAGAATATAAGTTGATGCGTAAGACATCTAAAGCATTTTTCTCCTTAGCAACGGCGCCAAAAATTTGATGTGATATATAATAGCACTCAAATTAAACCCTCTTGTTGACAACTGTAGTAAAGATGTAAGTAGGGATCATTCAATGCTGGGGATTACGAGGGATTGTTAATCTACTTAAAACTGACTCAAAAACACAAAACTAGTCGTAAAAACACTTAACTAGACTTTTATGGCTCAAAACAAACTAAACAGACTCAAAACAGCACAAAACAATCAAAAAGATTCAAACTAGACACTAGTTCTTACTTTGGACAAATTCTAACTTGAACTTGATTCAAAACACTTAAAAACACAAATTGGGCAAATTCTAGCTAATTTGACACAACAAAGTAAAGGGGATTGGGTTTTTGACGAATTTAAAGTAAAAACAAGTAACTTAAAGACTTAAACAAAGTTTGGCATGAAATTGGGTGAATGGATGGTTGATAAGCTAGCTAGAAGGTCCTTCTCCACACATGATACACTTGCATACAAATTGATTTCTAGTTGCTTTTTCAATAAACCATGAACCTCAACACCCCAGATTAACCATAACATCACTAATTAACCCTCAGATTTTCCTTAAGTCATTGAATTGGATGGAATACACATTGGCAACCAAATTATTCTTCAATAGTTCCCTACAAGAACAGCATAATAGAGATACAATCAAAGATCATTAAGCTTTGTGAAAATCATAAGCATTGACAAGGCATTCGTAACTATGACATCATGATACTCATGCCAGGAATTCAACTT
This sequence comes from Pyrus x bretschneideri, assembly GCF_019419815.1. Lineage (NCBI taxonomy): Eukaryota > Viridiplantae > Streptophyta > Magnoliopsida > Rosales > Rosaceae > Pyrus > Pyrus x bretschneideri. The sequence goes on along the minus strand of NW_025999588.1, from coordinate 55,535 downwards.
AACACGATCATGACCAGCGACCTTCACTACTTGTGAATATAAGTTCATAACGATTATGTGAAACTCCCTTATATTCTAGCATCAAATTCATGCATGCAAACTAAGTGTGCACCCTTAATCGACATACAAGAATAAGTTCTTAATCCAATAGTTAAGCAAATTGCATTCACGATTTATGAAATCACAACTGGAGTTAATCAATTCATATTGCAAATATAATCATGGTTTCAAAGTCTTCTCTAGCTAAAACAAGTTTAGCCTCTCATGTTCATAGCAAAACAAAGAAAATATAAATTAAACATTGAAAACAAAGATTGAATACACCTAGAAACGCTCCAACAATCCAACAATCATGAATGGCAAACATGGCTTCAAGGGGTCTTCTCTCCTTCTTCTTTGCTGCGGCACAAGGGTGAATGGGTGTGTAGTTGGGTTGTGGTGGATGGATGGTAGGTGGTCTAGATGTGGTTGTATGGTAGTGAATGAATAGGTGAATGATGCTTCTCCTGGGATGTGCGGCAAAGGGTTATATTTAAAGGGAAAGGGAAAAAAACAGCCCTAATTAATTTTGGCAAACAGGTTTTTATCCCCAAATCTACAAGGAAAAGGAGAATTAAAGTCAGAATCAAAGGGGAAAAGGGAAAAGGATATGTGGCAAAAAGGGGACAAAAGGGAATGTGCTTTGCGGCAAGGAAAATAGGAAAGGGAATGTGCTCCCTTGCACGGCAAGGAAGGATCCCTTGCAGATTTGGTGCGACACCATCTTTGATTGGGATTAAGGCTTCTAGAACTTATATTTAGGTGTCCTAAATTGATTAGGAACCCCTTTGATAGTTGGAACATATGTAGGAAAAGATCAGGATTGACCAAGTTAAAATAAGGAAGTTTGACTCATGTTTCCTTTTTTGTGGCTGATTCCTTTTCTTCCAAGTCTTGAATTAATTTCTCCCATCTCTTTAGCAGATTCCTAGCCTCCTTTGGTCTTCAATTTCGTCCATCCACCTTGCTCCAAGCATGTGCTATCCATTCCAAGCCCAAAACTGCTCCAAAATGCACTTTCTTGCCACTTTAGTCAATTGGACCTACAAACACACGAAAATAGCTTAAAGTACTAAAATAACTAAGAACTAACAACATAAATGCAAGGAAATAACCTAACTAAGTCGTATAAATATGCTCCTATCAATTTGATCAAAGGAAAATGAACACTTTAGAAAAGTTTCCTTGAAAGGTATCAAGGAAATTAGTATCATAATATAATGGATGTCTCCTTTAGGAGAAGAACAAACTCTAATTAGATGTAGTTCGTTACATATTATCGAATTACCAATATATAGTATATACATTTCTAAGACAATATGATTGTCAATTAGAATGTCTTCCAAAATGTTTCAGAACTCCAAAGGATGTAGTTGAAAAGAAAGACAAGTCTTAATCAAGTTAAGATTTGTGGTTGTCATGCGTATGGCAATTTACTTGGTGCATGCGTGCTAATAAGTAATGTTTGTTTGAGCACAATCTTGTGGGATATCCTTAAGTTAACCTTAGGATATCATTTCTATAGACCAACTAACAAAGGTTGTTTGTTGGGTAGTTCATTATAATCCTACAAACAAGATTGTGCCTAAGATAGAGCAAATGAAGGAGAGATAAAACTCAAAGAATGAGTTCTTTGAGAGACAAGTTGTTGCTCAATAAACTTAACAACCTAATTCCTACACCACAAGCTTCAAGATAGTCGAGAAACATCTATAAACCGACTCATTTGAATGGTTTGAACTTTATGACTGGATCATAGTGTTACTCCTCTTAAATCAAAATAATTAGAGTGAAGATTCTTATGAATACATTGAGTGTGTGTATGACACACATACTCAAGGAAATGGTAAAATACCATTTAACCCGAAATAATGAAACCTTCAAAGCTAAATGGTTGCTTAAGGTGACTACAATCAAAGAGATTGCTTGACTTGGAAGAAACCATCTTTGATGTAGTCTTGGTTTCAATTAATTCAAAAATTGCTTGCAACAACTAAACAGTGATTCAACATTTGGACATAATACGGGTTTCCGAAACCATTATCAAGATAGCCTTGATGATATATGTTTAAGACTAGGAATTACAAGATGTATAAGTTGTAGAGGTCCATCCACCGTGAATCTAAGAAAACTAATGGGAGCCATATACGTCTTATGAGAAAAGATTAAATCGTTTGATTTCTCATAAAGATGTGAATGAATGTTTTGTTTACTAGTGTTACAAAAGATTAGTGGGAGTTAATCATATTCCTGAATTTGAACATATATATACGATATATTAAATTTTGGAAATGAAAAAAAGGATTCTTCTTCGTTTAAGTTATGACTAAGCATTCTATAATGATGGGATGTATATAAGAGATAAGGTCTATATACTTGGGATGAAAATCTATAATGATAGATTTCACGATATAATTGGATTATCTCAATCCTATTGATAGACAAAATATGCTATGAAGTTTCTCAAACGATAAACTTCAAATAGAAGGATAATTCTAGTGAGACTATGAAGTTGCTCTTCTTAAAGGAAATATGCCCTTTGATTCCCAAAGAACCATAATGCGTAAATAGAATCATGTATGCATGTGCATAAAGGTGATTTACGTATTTCATATTGTATGAAAAAACATTGATAGGAGTTGGTACCTAGAACGGTACAAGACGATATTGGTGCAAGCACATGAATGACATCTGTCAAGTGAGCCCTTACGTATTTGAGAAGTACTAAAGGAGGTTTTGATGGGTCGATATTATACAATATATTTTACCCTAATCTTAGTATTAATTAATTGGTTATGTTGGTGAGATTTTGATACTTTGAATTATATTTCTAATGTAGCACATTTGACTTCCTCTTAAGCATAAAGTAATCAAACGGATGAATTTTGAAGTGATTCTAATTGGAGGATATTTGTGAGTCTTTCAAGTTGGTTGTATCAAAGTTTCAGATTTTTATATTGAGCCTTTTGACCGTGGCAATGAAATAATGGCCCAGCGAGTAGCTTTCCCAGATTGACATTTTTGGATATTTTGGGTATTTTGGAGGTCAAGATAGCATATTTTGAGGAAGATTCCTTCTGAGAATTTGTTGGGCATGACTTAAACTTTCAAAAGAGACCTTTTGGGACCACATCGGAGTTGATTTGGTTGGTCAAATATCTAATTTTCTGAGAAGTCCGAATTTCAATTGAAATAGGAAACCTTTTATTTGTTGTTTTATTAATTTATTTTGTTTTTTAGTTTTATTATAGGACCTTTTCTAGGTAGAGTTTTATTTGTAATAGTATAATTAAGGTTTTTTTTCACCCATTAGGGCTTTAGATGGAGGAACGCACTAATTTAGGGAGCCTTTGACGATTCAAGTTTATTTTCAAAGTGTTTTCTTTCCATGTTCTTAATAATATTTTATTTTATGATTGTTCGTAACTAGTTTCTTTTGTTAGGGCGAGGCCACAAGCCTTAGCAAGAATATATAGTTTCTTTCAATTTACTTATGATATTATGCATGTATGTTTTGAATTATTAATCACCATTTTAAACTATCTAAGTGTCTTAGTGATTCGCGACCATTAGGATATTTAGAAAAGTAATTTGATGCAATTTTGGTCGGAAGGTTCCTTGAAATTGGCGCTGGCTTCTTGTGGTTAATAATTGTAATTTCACTTAGGATGAACACCACGTCTTAACGGTTGCATGATTTTTCAAACGGTTTTCATAAAACTTAATGAGTCTTTCATGTTCATATTTGATCCGAACGTCCAAACAGGTTGTATATTAGATATACATTCTATGTTGGAGGTTCAAAGTAGGACATACTTTAGGAAAACCTAACCTTCAAAATTTGCATGGGTAATTAATAAGTAACTGAAAGAGCTACGTATGATTGTTAAGGCGACGGCGAAACCCTATAATGTATGTCACATCTCGGTCCGGTCCCCCACCACATCCCGGGCTCGACTCCACCATAGCACGGTATTGTCCGCTTTGGACCCCTACCACACCCTCATGGTTTTGTTTATGGGAACTCACACGAGAACTTCCCAGTGGGTCACCCATCTTAGGATTTCTCTTGTGCAAACTTGCTTAACTTCAACATTCCAATGGAACCCGAAGCTAGTAAGTTCCCAAAAGGCCTTGTGCTAGGTAGGGATGAGAATATACATATAAGGCTTACAGGATCCTCACCCTTAGGCGATGTGGGATCTTACAATCCACCGCTCCTTAGGGACTCGACGTCCTCGTCGGCACACCATGGCCAGGGTTAAGCTCTGATACCAAATTGTCACATCCCGATCTGGGTCCCCACTGAAGGAAAAATTTTGTCCTAGCTAAGAACATGTAAGAACATTTGAATACATATGCAAACTAATAACTCTTTAAAGTAGGCATGCATTCAAAAACAATTCATAAAACCCATGACTTTCAAAGCCTAGTATATGGTGAACCATAAGACTCTTTAACAAAATTAAAGAGAATAAGAATTTAGAGATTCTTTACCCTTGAAGCTCATCCTTGATTACACAAGGGATTCACCCAAGTGGAGGGCCTTCAAGTCACCTCCTTGCTCCTTGAATCTTCCTTGTGATTTCCTCCCTTTTAGTGCTCCTTTTCTTCTTTGAGGATTTGAGGATTTGTTATCCAAAACACCAAAAGTTTGGTGTCTCTAAGTCTCCACACCAAAGATGTTGTGTGAAGATGAAATGGATGACTTAGGTAAGAAAGATTGCTAGATGTTCCTCACCTAAGGTAATGAGAGAATAGGTTTCACCCAAATTCAATTAGAAACCCCTTAGGGTGAAATGGCTATAAAGATGTATTTATACCACCTCACAATGGAGTGGCAAACTTGCAATTAAGCCAAGTTCACTACCCTTGAAGGTTATGGCCGGCCATTTAATGTATTTGGGCTTAATTGCCCATTTTGTTTTAGTTGTCATACAACTTAAACATAATGGGCCTTGTGGGCCAAAACGTTTTTGTGCCCCGAAGCCCAAAACTAACTTAAACGCCCAATACGAACGTTTCGTATAATTAATTAACTATTTAATTAATCTTGACCATTCTTCAATTAAACCATTTAATTGCTTATCCATTTCATATAATTTCTTCACTTATATCTTTACTCGGTGTACGATCCATTAGGTTCCAATTAGCGAGGTAGTGGGCGATGTTACTCTTAACGATCGATTGTGAATTGAAACCACATTTCAATTCTCCCTTAAATTAGTGTTTGCTAATCTTTAGGGCTTCCACAAACCATGGGTGACGCCTAGCAGCATGTCATGGTTACACAAGCTAAGTAGAAGTGGTTGGAGAACCTATCCAGTTACAACTACAATGCAATACGGTCCTTCTCTAATACAATACTCTTAATCACATTGTTTAAGTGATAGTTTGTTTCATGTCTACTATCCAATGTGATACTTCTTTATATGATTCAATCGAATAAGATTTGGAACATCTTCCTTAGTCATATTCATATGCTTTGGCCAAAGACTCTCGAATCATATCTTAGAGTATTCTCCTTCCATCATGGAAGGTTAGAGATCCCTTGTTGTACATTCATATGCCTACATGACTAGATAGCTTGACCCCAACAATGCCGTGGACACTCCAATGGAATGCCGTTGACATAATCAAAGATCAAGGACCTAACCATTAGACATCAATGATGCCTCAGGTCAAAGGACTACTTTGCATATTGCAACTATTGAGTTCTCACATGACATGTATGTTCGAACTCTTGTTTGATCGTAGTTCAGTGTACTCGATTACTCTTTCGAGCACCTATGTGTTTGCCTTAGTGTCCAACACCAAATGACTTGAGACTAGTTCATACTCACGCTTGAGTCGACATAACACATACTAACCTTAGCGGATTGTCAATGCCCAATTGGCAATCCTATGGCTAGGAACGTTTTAGGAATGAACATAAGAGAAAGGTCTCGTTAATTTAACTAACTTAAATCACTTGTCTCTTAGATCAAATACATTCCTTGGATTCCCTTATTGCTTAAACACAAGATACTATAAATAGTGATTAACAATAAGCTTTGCCCTTCTATTAAACATATAAAAGTTTAACACAATAAGTATTCCAAAAAGCTATTACATCAAATGAGTGGCTTTGTGGGCATACTTCCAACAATCTCCCACTTGCACTCAAAGCCATCCTCCCATGTATCTAATACCCATCTTTTCCATATGGCGGTCAAGTTGGATTTGAGACATTGGCTTCGTTAGTGGATCTGCTACGTTATCGGCCGAAGCAACTTTGAGGATGTTGACTTTCCCCTCGGCAGCATATCTTCTAATGATATTGAAGCGCCTATCAAAATGCTTGTTCTTTTGATGTGCCCTGGGTTCCTTGGCTTGAGCTATCGCCCCATTATTATCACAGTACAAAGTTACTGGTGACGTAATGGTTGGAACCACTCCAAGTTCAGTGATGAACTTCTGCATCCAGAACGCTTCTTTGCCGGCTTCAGCTGCAGCGACATATTCAGCCTCTGTCGTGGAATCAGCAATTACACTTTGTTTCTTGCTTTTCCAGCTGACAGCCCCACCATTCAGAGTGAATACATATCCGGAGTTGGAACTTCTATCATCGACGTCAGATTGGAAATCTGCGTCTGTATAACCTTCCACTCGCAACTCTGATGCTCCTCCATAAACGAGGAACATGTCCTTAGTTCTTCTTAAGTACTTAAGGACCGTCTTGACAGCTGCCCAGTGTTCTGATCCTGGGTTAGATTGATATCGACTAGTAATGCTCACAGCATATGCGATATCAGGCCTTGTGCATATCATGGCATACATGAGACTTCCTATGGCGGAAGCATAAGGAATAGTATTCATTTGCCGTATCTCTTCAGGAGTCTTAGGTCCCATGGACTTAGAAAGGTGAATTCCATGTCTCACAGGAAGAAAACCTTTCTTAGATTGTTCCATCTGGAACCTACTTAGCACCTTATCAATGTACATAGATTGGGATAATCCAATTAATTTTCTGGATCTATCACGATAGAGCTTTATCCCAAGTACATAAGATGCATCTCCTAAATCTTTCATGTGGAAGGTTTTGGACAACCACACTTTTACAGAAGAAAGTACTGCAGTGTCATTCCCGAATAGTAATATGTCATCTACATATAACACTAGGAATACAACTGCTTCCCCAACGACCTTTTGATAAACACAATTGTCGTCTTCGTTTTGAGTAAAACCAAACGATTTGATTTCAGTATCAAAATGAATGTTCCAGCTCCTGGAGGCTTGCTTAAGTCCATAAATGGACCTCTGAAGCTTGCATACCTTAGTTTTTTCAGACTTGGACACGAAACCTTCGGGTTGAGCCATATAAAGCTCTTCCTCTAGGTAGCCGTTCAGAAAGGCTGTCTTCACGTCCATTTGCCAGATTTCATAATCATGGTACGCAGCTATAGCAAGCAAAATCCGAATGGACTTAATCATGGCTACAGGAGAGAAAGTTTCTTCATAGTCAATCCCTTCTCATTGCCTGTAACCCTTGGCTACTAGTCTAGCCTTATAAGTCTCCACGTTCCCAACAACGCCTATCTTCCTCTTGAATACCCATTTATTTCCAACAGGTACTATACCTTCTGGAGGGTCTACAAGAGTCCAGACTTGATTTTGATACATGGAATCCATTTCGGATTTCATGGCCTCATGCCATCTCTTTGAATCAATGTCGGACATTGCTTCATTGTAGTCTCTAGGGTCCTCCTTTGTGTCATTGTCACCTAGAAGGTGCAATTCCGCAAAGTCATTGTCTAAGCCATACCTCCTAGGTTGCTTACTAACCCGTTCAGATCTACGTGGAGCTAGGGGTTCAGGAACAGGGTTGTCAACTTGTCGAGTGCTTGTTTATGGTTCATCATTAATCTCATTAATTTCCTTCAATTCTATCTTGCTAGTTCCTTTAAGAACTAATTCATCCTCCATGAATATAGCAGTTCTGGCGACAAAGACTTTCTGGTCGTCAAGGTGATAGAATTCGTATCTATAGGTTTGTTTAGGATACCCCACAAAATAGCATTTAACGGATCTCGCTTCAAGCTTTCCAGTATCTTGTTTCTTAACGTATGCTGGACAACCCCAAATCTTAAGATGTTTAAGACTTGGCTTCTTTCCATACCATATCTCATATGGTGTTTGTGGAACAGATTTAGAAGGCACTGCATTTAGCAAATAAGCTGCTGTGTGTAGTGCATATCCCCAGAATGATATTGGTAGATCAGCGGAACTCATCATAGAACGAACCATGTTCATCAAGGTTCGGTTTCTCCTCTCAGAAACTCCGTTATGTTGAGGAGTTCCTGGTGGAGTCCACTGTGATACAATTCCACACTCTTTGAGATAATCTAGGAATTCGTCACTCAGATATTCACCCCCTCGATCCGATCTTAGGGTCTTTATCTGTTTCCCAGTTTGCTTCTCAACTTCATTCTTGAATTCTTTGAACCTTTCAAAGGACTCTGACTTGTACTTCATAAGATACAAATAGCCAAACCGAGAGTGATCGTCGGTGAATGTGATATAGTAGGAGAAGCCTCCTCTCGACGTAGTAGACATAGGTCCACATACGTCAGTGTGGATTAACCCTAGAATTTCAGTGGCACGCTCTCCTTTCCCAGTGAATGGAGATTTGGTCATCTTCCCTAGTAGACAAGGTTCGCAAGTTCCCATGAGGTCATTACCTAATGGGCTAAGATATCCATCTTTCGACATCTTGCGAATCTTATCCTAGTTTACATGTCCAAGTTTAAGATGCCAAAGTCTAACTTGGTTAACTTCTTCTCTAGCCCTTTTGGGTTTTGAGGTATTCCCGCTTTCAATACAGTGCATCCCACTATTCATCTCTAGGTGAAAAAGTCCCTCTATCATATTACCATGAGAGATAATACGACCGTTCAAGTATAAAGTGCAACTCATTTTGTCAAACAATACTGAGTGCCCATCTCGTAAAAGCTTAGAGATAGAAATCAAATTCTTTATACATGAAGGAAAATATAAACAATTTTTAAGTTCCAGGACTTCCCCAGAGGGTAGGTTAAGCATGTAGGTGCCTATTGCTTTTGCAGAGATTTTGGCGCCGTTCCCAACTCGCACAACTATCTCCCCATTGCGCAGTGTCTTGCTCCCTACTAGTCCCTGCATCGTATTACAGATATGTTGACTAGCGCCTGAATCAAATATCCAGGAATTGGAGCTCACTGTAAAAGCACTTTCTATGACCGAAATAGTCTCTTCAAAAGTTCGTGTCATAAGGCTCGCAATGCGCACCCTGTATTTCTTCTTCCAACGTTCATCCCTTCCACAATGAAAGCATGTTCCTTTGGATTTCTTTGCCTTCTTCTTAAGAAACCTTTTCCTTGTTTTTGCATTCTCACTCCCACTGTCCCTTTTGAAACCTTTTTCAAATTTACAGCACATGTCAATCATCTCGTTAAAAGTATGATCGAATCTATTCACTTTATAGTTTACAATAAACTTAGTGAAATCATCCGAGAGATATGCAAGGAAAAAGTCTTGGGCCATTTTGTCAAGTATAATGGTGGGTAGTATTTTAGGCATGTCGTTAACTACATAACATAACAGAAATCGTATTAGATTGTTGATTAACTACTTGATTGGGTCTTGAATCAAATAGTACCACCCACTATTTTTGGCAAACTCCACATCCCTCAATGGAATTCGAGAGTTATATTGAACTCTTAGCGGGGTATGGGAGACTCACCATTACCAAGCCCACCTCACGATTATACGATATCGGTTAGCAAAAATAATGATGAGAGAATAACACTTTACTCATTTACAACTCTTGTAATTACCCATCTAGTTTGGCCTCTAGAGAATGAATGCCTCAGAATTATATCATGTTGGCACCATTGCACTTAGTTAAGTTATTCCCACCATGCTTAGTTTATGTAGAGGTTCAAGCACAACCTCAGAATTATATCATGTTGGTCATACTCGTTGTCTACACTCACCTCATCATATGTTTATGGACTCCTCTTGAATGTAAGCCCATACTTTGTACCTCCCCATTATAGGGTGAAGCCGGTGCATGAGTCACAAACGATTGGAGCCCACCACGGTGGAAGGCCTACGAAGAAATGTTCAAAACATCTCTCGTTTATCAACTTAATATTCGTTTGAGGGAGTAGTTTTGGGCTACATCAAAACATTTTAATCATATTAAAAGAACATGGCCCTATCATAACTATTGGTCCAAGTTAATATGATTTAGTAGCATATAATACTCCCACTGTTTCGTTGAAACAAGCGAGACTATATGGAACTACTAACGAACGCATTGCATCCTGATATGGACTATATAGTCATATTAGGTTTTAGGATGATTATGAACCGTTTGATTTGATCCAACACGAGCCTTGTGTTGGACCTTGGGTTTAAGGTAGATAGTTGTTGATTTTAGTTACGCGTTTAATCCAATTAAACCGTTATTTCCTATTGGGCGTTGGACCCAACTATTCCAATTTGCATACATATAAACAAAGAGGAATACATGAAATAATAAGAAGTGCTTATGCCCTTTTACAACACAAATAATGGGCTTATGCCCTTACAACAACTTGAACTAATCAAATTACATTCATATCTACATTACTTAAAACCCAAGCATTCATAATGTAAATCGGCCAATCACATAGCTCAATTATCGAGGCCTTTGGTTCATAATCACCCTTTTCTCAATTAACTAAATTAACTAAGAAAGCAACTTTAAACAATTGGTTTTTGGATCCATAGAATTGATTTAAATGGAACTAAATATAATGAAAATCCAATTCTCATTAAAGAGACAAAACAATTTTTGTTCTCATTCTATTTGGGCCATTTTGCAAAAACACAAACTTTTGGGCCAAAATACAAATACACAAAAGTATCAAAACTTTATTTAATTGCACAAAAGCACCCCACTAGAGGAGTGGCCGGCCATGGATTGAAATATTGAGTTTTTGATACAATAAAATTTTGTAAGTGGATTTTGGTGGGTGAGATTAAAGATGGTGGGGATGGTTTGAAAAGAAAATATACCTTTGATATAATTAAAACCATTTAATCATTTCTTACCAACAAACATCATCCATTAACTAATATTCAAAAAATATATCTTTGACATAATCATCACCCATCAACTAATATTCAAAACTTTATGTAAAACATAAAACTTTTGAATCAAAACTTCAAAACTTTTTGTTCTTGATAAGAACTTCAAGAAATATGAAGAACATACATGAAAACTCATAATAGCTCCATGGATGTTTTCTTTCATCAAAACTCAAATTTTCACAACTCAAAAGAGGGTTATTATCCTAGGGTACTTAGGGGTTCCAAAAAGCACTTTAAAACCATTTTAACAAGCCTAACATGAACCCAAAAAATCACCCTTTGGATTTGGCCGAAAATCCCAAAACACTTGGCACCAACTTTTAGTTCCATTATTCATGCTTTAATGAAATACATCTACAACATTTGAGATGCTAAATTTTCAAGTAAAATTTATATTCAAAGCAAGAACAAAGCTTGTAACATTTACAACACTTAAATCACAAAATATGAAAAATCACAAAACCCAAAAGGATCCACCATAAACTAGGCCTAGGCTCTTGATACCACTTGAAGGAAAAATTTTGTCCTAGCTAAGAACATGTAAGAACATTTGAATACATATGCAAACTAATAACTCTTTAAAGTAGGCATGCATTCAAAAATAATTCATAAAACCCATGACTTTCAAAGCCTAGTATATGGTGAACCATAAGACTCTTTAACAAAATTAAAGAGAATAAGAATTTAGAGATTCTTTACCCTTGAAGCTCATCCTTGATTACACAAGGGATTCACCCAAGTGGAGGGCCTTCAAGTCACCTCCTTGCTCCTTGAATCTTCCTTGTGATTTCCTCCCTTTTAGTGCTCCTTTTCTTCTTTGAGGATTTGAGGATTTGTTCTCCAAAACACCAAAAGTTTGGTGTCTCTAAGTCTCCACACCAAAGATGTTGTGTGAAGATGAAATGGATGACTTAGGTAAGAAAGATTGCTAGATGTTCCTCACCTAAGGTAATGAGAGAATAGGTTTCACCCAAATTCAATTAGAAACCCCTTAGGGTGAAATGGCTATAAAGATGTATTTATACCACCTCACAATGGAGTGGCAAACTTGCAATTAAGCCAAGTTCACTACCCTTGAAGGTTATGGCCGGCCATTTAATGTATTTGGGCTTAATTGCCCATTTTGTTTTAGTTGTCATACAACTTAAACATAATGGGCCTTGTGGGCCAAAACGTTTTTGTGCCCCGAAGCCCAAAACTAACTTAAACGCCCAATACGAACGTTTCGTATAATTAATTAACTATTTAATTAATCTTGACCATTCTTCAATTAAACCATTTAATTGCTTATCCATTTCATATAATTTCTTCACTTATATCTTTACTCGGTGTACGATCCATTAGGTTCCAATTAGCGAGGTAGTGGGCGATATTACTCTTAACGATCGATTGTGAATTGAAACCACATTTCAATTCTCCCTTAAATTAGTGTTTGCTAATCTTTAGGGCGTCCACAAACCATGGGTGACGCCTAGCAGCATGTCATGGTTACACAAACTAAGTAGAAGTGGTTGGAGAACCTATCCAGTTACAACTACAATGCAATACGGTCTTTCTCTAATACAATACTCTTAATCACATTGTTTAAGTGATAGTTTGTTTCATGTCTACTATCCAATGTGATACTTCTTTATATGATTCAATCGAATAAGATTTGGAACATCTTCCTTAGTCATATTCATATGCTGTGGCCAAAGACTCTCGAATCATATCTTAGAGTATTCTCCTTCCATCATGGAAGGTTAGAGATCCCTTGTTGTACATTCATATGCCTACATGACTAGATAGCTTGACCCCAACAATGCCGTGGACACTCCAATGGAATGCCGTTGACATAATCAAAGATCAAGGACCTAACCATTAGACATCAATGATGCCTCAGGTCAAAGGACTACTTTGCATATTGCAACTATTGAGTTCTCACATGACATGTATGTTCGAACTCTTGTTTGATCGTAGTTCAGTGTACTCGATTACTCTTTCGAGCACCTATGTGTTTGCCTTAGTGTCCAACACCAAATGACTTGAGACTAGTTCATACTCACGCTTGAGTCGACATAACACATACTAACCTTAGCGGATTGTCAATGCCCAATTGGCAATCCTATGGCTAGGAACGTTTTAGGAATGAACATAAGAGAAAGGTCTCGTTAATTTAACTAACTTAAATCACTTGTCTCTTAGATCAAATACATTCCTTGGATTCCCTTATTGCTTAAACACAAGATACTATAAATAGTGATTAACAATAAGCTTTGCCCTTCTATTAAACATATAAAAGTTTAACACAATAAGTATTCCAAAAAGCTATTACATCAAATGAGTGGCTTTGTGGGCATACTTCCAACACCCACCACATCCTGGGCTCGACTCGACCGTAGCACGATATTGTCCTCTTTGGGCCCCTACCACACCCTCACGGTTTTGTTTCTGGGAACTCACACGAGACTTCCTAGTGGGTCACCCATCATAGGATTGCTCTCGCATGGTCTCACTTAACTTCAGAGTTTTGATGGAACCTGAAGCCAGTGAGCTTTAGAGATGGGAATATACATATAAAGCATAGATGATCCACTCCCCTGGGTGATGTGGGATCTAACAATCCACCCCCCTTAGGGGCCCAACGTCCTCGTCGGCACACTTTCGGCCAGGGATTGGCTCTGATACTAAATTGTCACATCCCGGCCCGGGCCCCTATCACATCTCGAGCTCGACTCCACCGTAGCAAGATATTATCCGCTTTGGGCCCCTACCACACCCTTACGGTTTTGTTTCTGGGAACTCACATGAGAACTTCCAAGTGGGTCACCCATCTTGGGATTGCTCTTGCACGAACTCGCTTAACTTCGGAGTTCAGATGGAACCCGAAGCCAGTAACTTCCCAAAAGGCCTCGTGTTAGGTAGGGATAAAAATATACATATAAGGCTTACAGGATCGTCACCCCTGGGCGATGTAGGATCTTATATTGTCTCTTTAAATTGAATTTCTTTAAATTGTTTTCTTTTTAATTTATTTAAATATTCTTATTTAAATTCATTTTTAATATTTTAAATTCCAAAATCAACATTTTCCAAACTTTGTTTTAAATAATTAATTAAGAGTTTGTTTTAAATACAAATAGTTCATTCAATCCTTATGGAAACGACCTTGCTTGAGTCGTTTATACTACAACTACCTTATTCATTGCAAGTATTTTTTAAGTATTTTTATCCTTACTTTTGTAGCTGGTAAAAATCTTATCAGGTTCTGATAGGAGCATATTTATGCAACTTAGTTAGCTTGTTTTCTTGCATTTACATAGCTAATTTCTATTTATTAGAGTGTTTTAGACTATTTTCGTGTGTTTTCAGGTTTAAATGACAAAGTTGGCAAGAAAGTGCAATTTGGAGCATTTTAGAGCCGTTTTGGGCTTGGAATGGATAGCACATGCATGGAATAAGGTGGATGGACGAATTTGAAGTTCAAGAAGGGCTAGGAATGTGCTTAACATCTGGAAGACATTGAAGATAAGGAATCAGCTATAAAAAAGGAAACATTATCCAAACAACCTTATCTTATCCAAACCTTATCCAACCTTATCTTATCTTATCCTATCCTAATCTTTTGCTACCTTAATTCCAGCTGCAAGGAGGACTGATAGGAGCATATTCATGCGACTTAAACGGCTTGTTCTCGTGCATTTACGTTATGTTTCTCTAGTTATTTTAGTCCTTTATGCTTCTTTTGTGTGTTTTCAGGTTCTAAGGGCTTAAGGAAGAAAAAAGATGCATTTTGGAGCATTTTGGAGCAAAATTGGGCTTGGAATGGATGGCATATGATTGGAGCCAAAATGTTGGACGAATTTGAAGGCCTTGTATTCATTTTGGACATAAAACAAAGGGCCTAGCCCATTCTCTCTTAAACCAAGCCCTTTGCCATGCATTTCCTTCCAATTCCAAAAGCCCACAATCAATTCAAATGCCATGCAAATCCATATTCAACACCCTAAACTACAAGCATGCATCATCTCACCAAGCAATCAAACAAGCCACATGCATGTCCCTTTAATCATTCAACCACATTCCCACTTTCCTAGCTAACCCTACATGCATTCTTTATTCACTCTTCATCATTGCACCACAAATCATTCACCCACATGCATTCATAAATCATCCACACCTTTGTGCCATGCACATTCATAGCTTTCCCAACATAATTCACATACATTCCATTCCATCTCCCACATGCACATTCACCCCTTTCTCCATACCAAAACCGTGCATACACATTTCATTCCATTCATCCATCATTCATCCATCTTCCACCCCTTTAATC
Organism: Pyrus x bretschneideri; assembly: GCF_019419815.1. Lineage (NCBI taxonomy): Eukaryota > Viridiplantae > Streptophyta > Magnoliopsida > Rosales > Rosaceae > Pyrus > Pyrus x bretschneideri. The sequence continues at coordinate 40,024 of NW_025999588.1, read as the reverse complement.
ATTTAACCCACATACATTCACAACACACTTCACATGCAAAACAATAACCATTCACACACCAAAATATCCATGCCGTGCATCCCCTCCACATTTCAGCTTTCCAAATGTAATTTCATCAACACATGCATTCATTATTCATTCACCTTGCATTTCAACCCACATGCACATTTAATCATTCAACCTTACAGCCACCTTTACACCCCATTCATCCACAAACATGCAACCAACACATTTTCACCAACAAACAAGCATCATTGCCGTGCACTTCACCTTGTGAAATTCCAACATCTTCACATGTATTTCTAGCTTTCCCTTGCATTTCCACCACTCATTCTTCATCATTTCAGCCACCTACATGCATTATTTATTAAACTTTTCATCATTGCATCCAGAAAATGAGCAAGAAAGCTTCCCAAACACATGTTTCTTCAACAAACAAATCAGCCCACATGCATCAAATTCTTTCCTTTGCCGTGGGATCCCTTTGGCCCCCTTGTGAAAATTTCAGCTTTCCACCCACTTTCCTAGTCTTTTATCACATGCATTGCAGCCATATGTTCCCTCCACTACTCCTATAAATACCTTGCATTCTCATCATTCAAGGCATTCCTCATTTTCACTCACAACACTCTTCAAAATCATCCATTCCTCTCCCTTTGGCCGCAAGCTTTCCCTTCCATTTCTCCTCCATTTCTTCCATTTCCATAAATTCCCCAATCCACTCAATACACCAACAACATCCCTTAAACCTTGTGCTACAACAACGAGGAAGAGAAGAGTGCCTAAACGTTCATACAATTCAAGTTTTGAGTTGTTGGAATGTTTAGGTGTTTCTTTGATTTCAAAGTTTCATTTTAATTCTCTTTGTGTTGTATGTATGGAAGAGAAGAGTGCTTAAACGTTCATACAATTCAAGCTTTGAGTTGTTGGAATGTTTAGGTGTTTCTTTGATTTCAAGGTTATGAGGAACTAAACCCCCTTTAGGTAGGGGGTGATTCGAAACTATGTTTATATTTGCAATATGAATTGATTAACTTTCGTTGGAATTTCATAAGTTGTGGATTCAATTTGTTTAACCGTTTGATTGATAGCTTATTTATGAATGTTTATTAAGAATGCGCGCTTAATTTTCATGCATAAATATGACGCTAGAATATAAGTGAATTTCACCTAATCGTTATGAACTTATATTCACAAGTAGTGGAGGTTGCTTATAAACAATCGTGTTAAACATATTCTTGGCACGAGTTTCATGCTCATCATAGTAACGAATGCCTCGTCAACACTTATAGTTTTCATAATGCTTAATGATCTTTGATTGTATCTTTATTGTGTTATTCACGTAAAGGACTTTTGGAGAATGTTGTGAATTGCGTTGCGCATACCCATCCAATTCATTAACTTAAGGAAAACTTGACGGTTAATTTAAGCGGACCTAATTAATCCGGAGTGTTGAGTATCATAATTTATCGAAAGACCAACTGAGAATCAATCTTGTATGCAAGTATAACATATGTGGAGAAGAACCCCTTAGCTAGCTTCCCATCCATTCATTTCCGTCAAATCCATATTCACAATTTGTTTTGTGTCCAAGTATTTATTTTAGTAAATTCGTCCAAATCCAATCCCCCCTTATTTTGTTTAAGTCTTAGTCTTAATCTTTCTTATTTTTAGTTTTGCATTCTTTGAGCATTAAATATTGTTTTATATTGTGTTTTTACGTTTTTAAGTCAAATCCAAGTGATTAACAATCCCTCCTAATCCCCGGTCCAGAACGATCCCTACTTATACACTTCACTACAATTGACAAAAAGAGGGTTTAATTTGTGTGCGTATAATTCTTGCATCAAATTTTGGCGCCGTTGCCGGGGATTAGCAATTTTGCTAATCTCTTGGATTGTTTCATTTCCTTTTGTTTTTATTTTATTTCAGATTTTTAATCTTGTTTTGTTTTTTGTTTTAGGTACTAGTTTATGACTCGGAGTTCTCATCCGATTCGTGAACATATCTCGAGCTTTAACGCCGATTTCGAGCGAGAATTAAGACGAAAGAGAAAGAACTCAGAACCTAGCGAATTAAGCGAAAGCTCCGAGTCCGTTTCTGAATCTGAAGAAGAACCCAAGATAACAGTGGGTGAAGAAGACATGGCAGCAGAAAACCGAACAATCAAGGAGCTTTCCGCTTCTGGATTGGCCAATGCCGCACCATTATGCATTCAATACCCCGCGGCCGCCCAAGGCAAGACCGATGAATTCGAGTTGAAGTCAAGTTTGTTGCACCACATTCCGAAATACCATGGGCTTTCCATGGAAGATCCCAACAAGCATCTCAAGGAGTTCGAGGTTGTTTGTTCGAGCATGACACCCATAAATGTTGACGGGAACATTCTGATGATGAAAGCTTTTCCGTTCTCACTTTTGGAAAAAGCAAAGGATTGGCTTTTCGAATTAGCACCCGGAACGGTTACATCTTGGGATAGTATGAAAAGAGCTTTCTTGGAGAAGTTTTTCCCAACTTCAAGAATCATTCTCTTGAGGAAACGGATTAGTGGTATCCAACAAAATCAAGGTGAATCGTTTCCTTCTTATTATGAACGTTTTAAATCACTTGTTGCTTCTTGTCCACAGCATCAAATGAAGGAGGAGCTGCTCATTCAATACTTCTACGAAGGACTCCTCCCCATGGAACGCCAAATGCTTGATGCCTCGGCGGGAGGTGCGTTGGTGGATAAAACCCCGGGGGCTGCAAAAGTTTTAATTGCCAACCGAGCACATAATGCACAACAATACGAAGGTGTTGGACAAAGAGACCCCCCACGGCAACACCAAGTCAATGAGGTAAGTGCCATAACCGAACTTCAAAATCAAATGACTAACCTTACTACATTGATTTCTCAGGTGGTGGAAGGTCCAAAAGTCAAACCCATAGCTTCTTGTGGCGTATGCTCCATGCAAGGACACCCTACAGACACGTGTCCTCAACTTATTGAGAATGGCGGATTGGAGAGTGCGAATGCCATTGGGTTTCAAAGCCAAAATCAGTCAAGACATAATCCATACTCCAACACATATAATCCAGGATGGCGAGACCACCCAAATTTCAAGTGGAGGGATTCCCAGCAACCTCAGAACCAAGGAGGCTTTAGGCAACAACCACCGTGGTTCTTTCCCAAAACCTACGACCCACCCCAAAATCAAGCCCAATCCGGCCCAAGTGCCTCAGGTACGTCTCTTGACAATGATGCACTTCTTAAGATACTAACTAAGTTGTCTAATGGGCAGGAAGATCAAGCGAAGGCTATGCAAAACCAAGATAAGAGGGTGGATCAACTCGAGAAACAAATTGGGCAGATTGCCGAGTTTGTAGGGAAGTTTCGAGATCCCGGACAACTCCCTAGTTCCACCATTCCAAATCCGAAGGGAGGTTTCGAATCAGCCAAATCAATCACCCTAAGAAGTGGTAAGGAAGTTGGGGCAGGTCCTACATCAAAAACAGGTCATAACGAGGATGAAATTTTGCAAATGGAAGAGGAAGAAACAAGGTTGCCCACGGCAAAGGTGATTCCACCTTTGCCGCAAGTCCCTATGGTCCCAAATCTGCCCAATTCGGCCAATAAAGGTAAAAATGTGTTAAATTCAGTTCCTACTAATGTTTTCCCTTCAAATGTTCCTTTTCCTAGTAGGTTCAGGCAAATGAAGAAAGAAGAAGCCGAAAAGGACATCCTTGAAACATTTCGGAAAGTGCAAGTTAACATACCTTTGTTAGATGCAATCAAGCAAGTTCCGAGGTATGCTAAGTTCTTGAAGGAGTTATGTACCACTAGGAAGAGGATGTCGACTAAAGAAGTGGTAAAGGTAGGTGAGAATGTGTCCGCCATCTTGCAACGCAAACTACCTCCCAAATGCAAAGATCCAGGTAGCTTTACCATTCCTTGTGTCATTGGGAATACTAGATTTGAATCTGCCATGCTTGATTTAGGTGCTTCTATAAATGTTATGCCATATTCCATTTATGCATCTATGAACTTAGGAGCATTGAAAAATGATGGGGTAATAATACAATTGGCCGATAGATCTAACGCCTATCCAAAGGGAGTTTTGGAAGATGTTCTTGTGCAGGTTAATCATTTGGTCTTCCCGGCGGATTTCTATGTCCTCGAAATGGATGAATCGGACCATGCTCCTTCACTGCCCATTCTACTTGGAAGGCCATTCATGAAGACGGCCCGGACGAAGATTGATGTGTATAGTGGAACTTTGTCCATGGAATTCGATGGGGAAGTTGTTAATTTTAATCTTTCTGATTCCATGAAATACCCTATTGAGGACCATTCATGCTTTTCTATTGATATAATTGATGATTTGGCGCAGGATTTTCTCGATTCTTTGGAGAGGGATACACTTGAAGCAACACTTGCACAAGGAATTAGGCAAAAATCTGGTTTTGCCGTACCTATAAGTGTGGAGGAGGCCGAGATAGTGGCTGCCCTTGAGTCACAACCTCAACACCATGGTAAGCCTTCTAACCCAATTTCAATTTCAGTTCTCACTAATAAGTTGTTACCCTCAGCGATTCAGGCACCCGTACTTGAGCTTAAACCAGTGCCCGATCATTTAAAGTACGTCTTTCTGGGAGACAACGAGACATTGCCCGTCATTGTCTCCTCATCACTCACGGCCCAAGAAGAAGACAAGTTGATAAGGGTGTTAAAGGAGCACAAATCTGCCATTGGATGGACCTTGGCGGATATCAAAGGCATTAGTCCCACCACGTGCATGCATCGCATCCTTTTGGAGGAGGGAGCCAAGCCATCTCGTGAAGCTCAACGTCGCCTTAATCCACCCATGTTGGAAGTAGTAAAACAGGAGGTTATAAAATTGCTTGATTGTGGTGTTATATATCCTATTTCTGATAGTCGTTGGGTGTCACCTGTGCAGGTTGTTCCGAAGAAGTCCGGAGTCACGGTGGTGAAGAATGAAGAACAAGAGCTTGTGCCAACCCGTATCCAAACAGGTTGGCGTGTCTGTATTGATTACAGGAAGCTAAATACTGCAACAAGGAAAGATCACTTCCCTCTGCCATTCATTGATCAAATGCTTGAAAGGTTAGCCGGTCATTCTTTTTATTGCTTTCTTGATGGTTATTCGGGATATAATCAAATTGTCATAGCGCCAAATGATCAAGAAAAAACTACCTTTACTTGTCCATTTGGTACTTTTGCATATCGTCGTATGCCATTTGGTTTATGCAATGCACCAGCCACTTTTCAACGATGCATGATAAGTATATTCTCAGATTATGTTGAAAAGATAATTGAAGTATTTATGGATGATTTTAGTGTCTTCGGGGACTCATTTGATGATTGCTTGCATAATCTTACCTTAATCCTGAAAAGATGCGTGGAAACTAACCTTGTTTTAAATTGGGAAAAATGTCATTTTATGGTTAAACAAGGCATAGTTTTGGGTCATATCATCTCTGAAAAAGGAATTGAAGTTGATAAGTCTAAAATAGATCTTGTACGTTACTTACCCTCTCCTACTTCTGTTAGAGAGGTTCGTTCTTTCCTTGGCCATGCAGGATTCTATAGGCGATTTATCAAAGATTTCTCCAAGATTGCACAACCCTTATGCCGTCTCCTGCAAAAAGAAGTGACGTTTGAGTTCAACGAGGAGTGTGAGAAGGCATTCAAGCTTCTCAAGAACAAGCTTACCACGGCACCTATCATCCTTCCACCTGATTGGACGTTGCCTTTCGAGCTCATGTGTGATGCATCCGATTATGCAATAGGGGCTGTTTTGGGTCAAAGGAAGAATAAGCAATCCCACGCCATCTATTATGCTTCTAGGACACTAAATGATGCTCAATTAAATTATTCAACCACTGAGAAAGAATTACTTGCTGTGGTTTTTGCATTAGATAAGTTCCGATCTTACTTACTTGGTACTAAAGTTGTTATTTTTACTGATCATGCAGCTCTCAAATATTTGCTCACGAAAAAGGAGGCCAAGCCTAGATTGATTCGATGGATGTTGCTTCTACAAGAGTTTGACATTGAGATTCGGGATAAGAAAGGCGTGGAGAATGTGGTGGCTGACCACCTAAGTCGAATGGTACATGAGGAAGTAGCGCCAATTTCTGAAACCTTTCCCGATGAGCAATTAATGTCTATCCAGGTAAGTGAACCTTGGTATGCTGATTTGGTTAATTTTCTGGTGTCTAAGCAAGTTCCTAACACCTTAAGCAAGGCTCAACGTGATAAATTAAAAAAAGATGCACGTTTTTATGTTTGGGATGACCCTTATTTGTGGAAAATATGCCCTGATCAGATTGTGCGTCGTTGTGTTCATGAATCTGAATTTAATTCCATTTTGAGTTTTTGCCATACATATGCATGTGGTGGACACTTTGGCACACAACGCACCGCGTTTAAGGTTCTTGAGAGTGGTTTTTATTGGCCTACATTGTTTAGAGATGCTAGGGCTTTTTGCTTAACATGTGATAGATGTCAAAAGACCGGAAGTATAGGCCAAAGAGACCAAATGCCGCAAACCCCAATCCTTGTTGTTGAAATCTTTGATGTTTGGGGTATTGATTTTATGGGTCCATTCCCTATGTCTTTTGGTTTTACGTACATTTTACTTGCCGTTGATTATGTGTCAAAGTGGGTGGAAGCTAAAGCCACCCGAACTAACGATTCTAGAGTTGTTGCAGACTTTGTGAAATCTAACATTTTCTCTAGATTTGGGATGCCTCGAGTGCTCATAAGCGATGGTGGGACTCATTTTTGCAACCGCACCATTATAGCATTGCTCAAGAAGTACAACGTGATGCATAAGGTTTCCACACCTTATCACCCCCAAACCAGTGGCCAAGCCGAAGTTTCAAATCGAGAAATCAAGCAAATCCTGGAAAAGACCGTTGGACCGAATAGAAAAGATTGGAGCTTGCGCTTGGAAGATGCACTATGGGCCTATCGAACGGCGTACAAAACGCCCATTGGAATGTCCCCATTTCGGCTAGTCTATGGCAAGCCGTGCCATCTACCCGTAGAGCTTGAGCACAAGGCACATTGGGCGGTCAAGACCTTCAATATGGATGTGGACGCGGCTGGAAACCATAGGAAGCTACAATTGAGCGAGCTTGAAGAGATTAGGCATGAAGCGTATGAGAATGCCCGGATTTACCAGGAGAAGACCAAGGCCGTCCATGACAAGATGATTAGAGGCAAAACCTTCTCAATTGGGCAGAAAGTGTTGTTATTCAACTCTCGTCTTCGATTATTCCCCGGTAAGTTACGTTCAAAGTGGGTTGGCCCTTTTATTGTCACTAATGTTTTCTCTCATGGTGCAGTACAAATCAAAAGTTCAAGGACGCAGCAAGAATTCAAAGTGAATGGGCATCGATTGAAGCCCTATTACGAGATGTTTGAGGAGCATGTCGTGGAGGAGGTACCCCTCCATGCCGTGGAACCTAGTCAAGCTTAAATGGAGGTACCGTCCGGCTGCAAGACGTAAAAGAAAGCGCTACTTGGGAGGCAACCCAATACAGTGAATAAAACAAAGCTTTTTCATTAATTTTCGAGAAATTACAAATGTATCTAACAAATGGAGCTTCACAAAGGTTGTTTTTGTTTTTGTTTGCGTGAAGACCCGCCACGAGGCAAAACTCTAGAAGCGGAAGGCATCGAAGCAGGAGGCATCGGAGCAAGAGGCATCGGAGCAGAAGGCATAGGAGCGGGAGGCATAGGATATAGAGCATTCCAGGCCCCAATACTTGGCGGAACGCTGGATGACCCAGGAAAGAGGTGCCCCTGGAAGAAAGACGCAAGCCGTTGACGGTCACTTTGCATCCGACCTTGAGATTCCAGCATCTCATCAAGTTTCCTCTTCATGCCCGACGAATAGTTATTGGCAAGCACATGCAAAGTTCTATTCTCATACTTAAGTTGTTTGATCTCTTGTTTCAGGATCTCAACCTCCGCCATCAAAGATTCAACCTGACGGGAGCGAGCAAGGAGGCGTTGGCCCATGTTGGACACAGAGCCTGCGCACTGCACGCTGAGAGCCAGGGACTCTTGAACGGCCAACTGATCGGACCGTCCTGAAAGCAGCAGACTATCTCTGGGAGTGAGGAGGTTCCGAGCTACTATCGTAGCTGTTGCGGCGTCCTGCATCACGGAGTCTTCAACTGTAAGAGGACCGTCAGAAGATAAGAAAGAAGGGCGCCATACGTTATCTTGTTGCGGCACGCCCGAATCACTGCGGAGACTCAATTCTAAGCTAAGGTTCGATGGGTTTGCCATTTTTCAAAAGTGTTCAAAAAAAGGGGTGGACGGAGTAAATTTTCGAAAGGCCGGAACCAATTTTTTTCAGAATGGGAAATCTTCAGAGTGTGTAAGTTGGCGGTGATCGATAGCTCTATAAAAGGCCAAGGCAACGCGTCCACCGATTCAAAAAGCCGGAATTTGAGGTGCAAAGTTCGGCGACGCTCCCTCAGCTTTTCAGAAAACGCGTTCAACACGTGGAGGCCATCATCGCAGCTACACGTCTTTAGCCGACAGGCGCAAAGTTCGGCGACGCTTTCTCTGCTTTTCAGAAAGCGCGTGCAGCCTTATCGAAGAGACGTCTTCAAAGATCGAGGAGTCGTCACTATTCCAAAAAGCCGGATTTGCGGGATCAAAATGTTTGTCGACAACGGTAAAAGCACAGTATCACCACTTGCTATTGAATTCCCTATATATTCATTTTTTTTTGGCAAGACAGAACTGAAGAAAATGCCCAACTCTTTCTCACCTCTGAGGGTGCACTCCCAGCAAAGCCTTTCGAGATACTCCATTCTCTCTTCTTTCCCAAAGATGATACCAGATGCCTGGAGTACAGATGATCCAGGAGGAAGCAGCACAACGCATACATGTGCTGATTCATTCACCGCTTCTTCAAAAGCAAAGGTATCTCATATCATCAAGGGCAAAAGCAAAGGTATCTCATATCATGCTTTTTCCCTGTCTTTTCCTTTGTCCTTGATATTACTTGCATGGCAAAGTGAAATAAGCAATCAGCCGGCACTTGGAGTCTATCTGGACTCTATTCCCTGGTTGCTTACCTAGCTTTGCTAAGCTATCCTCTAACCCTCTTCAATACGAATTGGAGAGATTGAACAAAGAAACAGATAAGAGGAGGAAGCTCAGACCTTCGGGGGAGACGAAAGGAAGCCTGCTGCCCAGTTCAAGAGTAGCACAAAGGAAAATCAACGATGGGAGCAGCGCAGTTCAAGAGTAAGCCTGTGGAATCACAAAGATCCAAGCCTCACTGCAATGATCAAGGAGAAGATGGAACGAACACTCCACAACCAGATTTGCATTTCTAAACTCTTCTCTTTGTTAGATACATTCTGCCATGTTTAGTATGTTTAATTGCTATTTATATGTTTGTTTGTGTTTAGTGTGGTTTTTAACATTGAGGACAATGTTTGATTTAAGTGTGGGGGAGTTATTAAAGTGTTTTGATGCAAATTCGTAGGTTTTTATCCACCATAAACCTCAAATGTTGTTTCTTGCTGTTTTTAAGTGTGTTTAGTGTGTTTTGACTTAAAATTTCGAAAATCACATAAAAATTTGAAAAACATGTTTTGAAAAGCCTAAAAGAGTGTTTTGAGTCGTTTTTGTGTCGTAGGTCACCTTCCAACACAATGATAAGGATTTGGTTTCTAATTGCATGACTGTTGAAAAGAGTTATAAACATGGAGAAAAGTTTGATTTACTCTTGGTATATGCTTGATTATGGTTATAATGTATGACTTCACATGCAATCATAAAAGAAAAATTCATTTTTGTAACATGCTTGAAGGAAGGAACTCAAACAAACGCTACAACCCTGAGAGACTTAAGCCTATAACGTTCTTTGGAGAGTATAATCTGTGATTTCTTGTTTTCTAAAGTCGTTGCATGATCTCATTATTCTTTGCTTGGTTACTACTTAGAAGGCGTTTCATCATATAGTTCCAAATGCTAGAACTCATGCCCATTTCATTCAAAGCATGTTATTGATTTGCATAACATATATCAAGATGAAGTTGTGTAGTTGCCACCATAGCCAAATAGCCTCAATTCCCATATTTCGTATTTGTTATAAGTTTTAACCCCGTTGAGCATTGTGTAGCATTTATTCTTTGTTTACCCACATTTTCCTCACCTAGCCTAGTTTAGGACAATCCACACCCTTGTTCTTAAAAGATAGTGAGCATAACTTAAATGAATTCCTTTTGAGTTACATTATGCAAGAAAATAAGTGTGGGGGAAGGAATGCTTGTTCTTAAGTATGTTTTGAATTTCAAACAGAAAAAAAAAAAAAAAAAAAAAAAAAAAAAGAGCTTGAAAAATGAAAGAATGAGTGATTGAAAAAAGGGCTCAAAACACCAATTCTGGCCCTAAATTGTCTCCCTTTTTGTTCCAAAGTTGAGTTTTCATTCAAAAGAAAATTCTAAGTTGATTCAATTGCCTTGCTCACTATTTCTTTAAGAACCTTTGTTTTCCATATCCCTTCTTTGTTATCCACACACCCCAAGCCCCATTACAACCCGTGACTTCAATCTTGAGTGTTATGTGTTTCAATTTGTGGAGTTTGAACTTGGTATGAGCATATGGTGTCACTGGTTCTCGCGTCTAAGTAGTAGCATTCCATTCATGAGATCATATCTAAACATGCTTATTAACTCCAGAAATTGCGTTCCTTGTGATACATATATGTGAGTGTTCGTTTTCATATTTACATCAATCTTCTCACATATACTTAGTGTAGGGTGTGTAGTTAGAAAATCTGAGTGAAAATTGAGTGCATATCTTGTAAGGAATTGAGCAAATTCTCTAAGGCATGTTACTACATTCAAAACATGGTTTTAAATGCTTAATTGTGAACTAGTATATGGTGACTATGATTAAGAATGTACTTAAGTGTGAAGATGACTAAAATCTGTGGGAATGATGATTTTTAACTTGTCATGTGCATTGGAAATCCCTAAGACGGTTGTTGGAAGGTTTAGGTGTGTTTTACTTGTTTTGTTTCGTTTCGTTTTGTTTTGTTTTTCTTTCTGTTTTGCTCGAGGACTAGCAAAAGATAAGTGTGGGGGAGTTTGATAGGAGCATATTCATGCGACTTAAACGGCTTGTTCTCGTGCATTTACGTTATGTTTCTCTAGTTATTTTAGTCCTTTATGCTTCTTTTGTGTGTTTTCAGGTTCTAAGGGCTTAAGGAAGAAAAAAGATGCATTTTGGAGCATTTTGGAGCAAAATTGGGCTTGGAATGGATGGCATATGATTGGAGCCAAAATGTTGGACGAATTTGAAGGCCTTGTATTCATTTTGGACATAAAACAAAGGGCCTAGCCCATTCTCTCTTAAACCAAGCCCTTTGCCATGCATTTCCTTCCAATTCCAAAAGCCCACAATCAATTCAAATGCCATGCAAATCCATATTCAACACCCTAAACTACAAGCATGCATCATCTCACCAAGCAATCAAACAAGCCACATGCATGTCCCTTTAATCATTCAACCACATTCCCACTTTCCTAGCTAACCCTACATGCATTCTTTATTCACTCTTCATCATTGCACCACAAATCATTCACCCACATGCATTCATAAATCATCCACACCTTTGTGCCATGCACATTCATAGCTTTCCCAACATAATTCACATACATTCCATTCCATCTCCCACATGCACATTCACCCCTTTCTCCATACCAAAACCGTGCATACACATTTCATTCCATTCATCCATCATTCATCCATCTTCCACCCCTTTAATCATTTAACCCACATACATTCACAACACACTTCACATGCAAAACAATAACCATTCACACACCAAAATATCCATGCCGTGCATCCCCTCCACATTTCAGCTTTCCAAATGTAATTTCATCAACACATGCATTCATTATTCATTCACCTTGCATTTCAACCCACATGCACATTTAATCATTCAACCTTACAGCCACCTTTACACCCCATTCATCCACAAACATGCAACCAACACATTTTCACCAACAAACAAGCATCATTGCCGTGCACTTCACCTTGTGAAATTCCAACATCTTCACATGTATTTCTAGCTTTCCCTTGCATTTCCACCACTCATTCTTCATCATTTCAGCCACCTACATGCATTATTTATTAAACTTTTCATCATTGCATCCAGAAAATGAGCAAGAAAGCTTCCCAAACACATGTTTCTTCAACAAACAAATCAGCCCACATGCATCAAATTCTTTCCTTTGCCGTGGGATCCCTTTGGCCCCCTTGTGAAAATTTCAGCTTTCCACCCACTTTCCTAGTCTTTTATCACATGCATTGCAGCCATATGTTCCCTCCACTACTCCTATAAATACCTTGCATTCTCATCATTCAAGGCATTCCTCATTTTCACTCACAACACTCTTCAAAATCATCCATTCCTCTCCCTTTGGCCGCAAGCTTTCCCTTCCATTTCTCCTCCATTTCTTCCATTTCCATAAATTCCCCAATCCACTCAATACACCAACAACATCCCTTAAACCTTGTGCTACAACAACGAGGAAGAGAAGAGTGCCTAAACGTTCATACAATTCAAGTTTTGAGTTGTTGGAATGTTTAGGTGTTTCTTTGATTTCAAAGTTTCATTTTAATTCTCTTTGTGTTGTATGTATGGAAGAGAAGAGTGCTTAAACGTTCATACAATTCAAGCTTTGAGTTGTTGGAATGTTTAGGTGTTTCTTTGATTTCAAGGTTATGAGGAACTAAACCCCCTTTAGGTAGGGGGTGATTCGAAACTATGTTTATATTTGCAATATGAATTGATTAACTTTCGTTGGAATTTCATAAGTTGTGGATTCAATTTGTTTAACCGTTTGATTGATAGCTTATTTATGAATGTTTATTAAGAATGCGCGCTTAATTTTCATGCATAAATATGACGCTAGAATATAAGTGAATTTCACCTAATCGTTATGAACTTATATTCACAAGTAGTGGAGGTTGCTTATAAACAATCGTGTTAAACATATTCTTGGCACGAGTTTCATGCTCATCATAGTAACGAATGCCTCGTCAACACTTATAGTTTTCATAATGCTTAATGATCTTTGATTGTATCTTTATTGTGCTATTCACGTAAAGGACTTTTGGAGAATGTTGTGAATTGCGTTGCGCATACCCATCCAATTCATTAACTTAAGGAAAACTTGACGGTTAATTTAAGCGGACCTAATTAATCCGGAGTGTTGAGTATCATAATTTATCGAAAGACCAACTGAGAATCAATCTTGTATGCAAGTATAACATATGTGGAGAAGAACCCCTTAGCTAGCTTCCCATCCATTCATTTCCGTCAAATCCATATTCACAATTTGTTTTGTGTCCAAGTATTTATTTTAGTAAATTCGTCCAAATCCAATCCCCCCTTATTTTGTTTAAGTCTTAGTCTTAATCTTTCTTATTTTTAGTTTTGCATTCTTTGAGCATTAAATATTGTTTTATATTGTGTTTTTACGTTTTTAAGTCAAATCCAAGTGATTAACAATCCCTCCTAATCCCCGGTCCAGAACGATCCCTACTTATACACTTCACTACAATTGACAAAAAGAGGGTTTAATTTGTGTGCGTATAATTCTTGCATCAAGGACATCTAAATGATATTAGGATACCTACAAATCAGTTTTCAAGAAGCCAAAATCCTATCCCTAAATCTATGCCGCACAACCCTTTCTAAAAGTTATAGAACCTACCGCAGGAATCATTCCTTGTCCTCCCTGGAATTTGATTGAAAGTGTCCTTGTTCTTTGTTGACTTGGAGTCCTAATTGCCCTCTTTCTCAACCTTGTCGTGCCTTCCCTTCTCCCTATAAATACATAGTGCCGCACATATCATTCACGATCGATCTTTCACCACAATTCACAACACACATCCATCATACACAGAAATCTCTCATTGTGTCGCAGCTTTGCAAGGAGAAAAGAGAGGAGACCTTTGGAACCGTGCCCTACCATTCAAGCTTGGATTGCTGGAACGTTTCTAGATGTATTCTATCCTTCGTTTTCAATGTTTAGTTTAATTTATCTTTGTTTAAGTGCAAACATGAGGAGCTAAACTCATTTTAGCTAGAGGTGGATTCAAAGCCATGAACATATATGTGATATGAATTGGTTTCCTCTAGTTATTGTTTCGTAAAACATGAATGCGATTTACTTATCTGTTTGATCGATAACTTATTCTTGTATGTTGATTAAGGATGCATACTTAGTTTGCATGCATGAATTTGATGCTAAAATATAAGGGAATTTCACCTAATAGTTATGAACTTATATTTACAAGTAGTGAAGGTTTCTAGTCACAATCCCGTTAAGTAAATTCATGGCAGGAGTATCATGCAGTTCATAGTTACGAATGTCATGTCAATGTTTATGATTTTCATAGAACTTAATGATCTTTGATATGTATCTCTATTATGTTGTTCATGTAAGGAACTATTGAAGAATAATTTGGTTGCCGTGCGTTATCCATCCAATTCAATGAAATTAGGAAAATCATTCATGGTTTATAGGAATAATAACTGGAAACCGATTTGTATGCATGGGGCATTGTCATTCATTGTTTATAGCAATAATAATTGGAAATTGATTTGTATGCATATGTGTCATGTGTGGAGATGAACCCTCTAGCTAGCCATTCACCCATTTAAACACCCAATTTCGTCCAAGTTGTTTAGAGTCTTTAAAATCTATTTGTTTTTACTTCAATTTCATCAAAACCAATCCCCCTTTAATATTTCGTGTCTACTTTGTTAGAACTTGTTTTAATTTGTTTCTTTTTAGTATTTTGAGTCAACATAAGTTAGAATTTGTCCAAAATCATCCTTTAGTTCTTGTTTTGAGTCAATTTGTTTGTTGTGTGTTGTTTTGAGTCATTAGAGTCTTGTTTTCTATTTTTGAGTCTAATTTAGTGTTTTAGAGTTTAAGTTGTGTAGATTAGCATCCCTTCTAATCTCCGGCCTAGAACGATCCCTACTTACATATACTACAAATTTTGTGTGCTATCTTTTATCACATCAAATTTTGGCACCGTTGCCGGGAATTAGCGAAATTGCTAATCTCCCCTTTGTTTCTGTTTTGCTTTTCTTTATTTTCTTATTTTGTTTTGTTTTCTTTTTTTTAGGTACTAGTGTATGACTCGACCTTCTCAACCTGTTTGTGCACATATATTAGAGTTTGATGATGATTTTGAACGAACTTTGAGAAGGAAGAAGAAGCAACCAGAACCAAATCCACCTAGTTCTAGCTCAGAATCTAAATTTGAAGAAAAAGAGGAGGAAGAACAAGACATGGCAAGGGACAATCGAACAATCAAGGAACTTTCAGCCTCGAGGTTGGACAATGCCGTGCCTATTTGCATTCAATACCCTAGGGCAACTCCGAACAAGACCGATAAGTTTGAATTGAAGTCTAGCTTGCTGCATCATATTCCCAAATACCATGGGTTGTCCATGGAAAATCCGAACAAGCATTTGAAGGAATTTGAAGTAGTATGCTCGAGTATGACACCCATTAATGTGGATGGCAACATTTTGAAGATGAAAGCCTTTCAATTCTCTCTTGTGGAAAAGGCTAAAGATTAACTCTATGAACTAGCACCTCAAACCGTCACTTCTTGGGAAAGCATGAAGAGAGCATTCTTAGAGAAATTTTTCCCAACTTCAAGGGTCATTCTTTTGAGGAAAATGATTAGTGGAATTCAACAAAGCCAAAGAGAATCTTTTCCAACCTATTATGAGCGATTCAAGACTTTAGTTGCATTTTGTCCCCAACATCAAATGAAGAAAAAACTTCTAATTCAATATTTCTACGAAGGACTCCTTCCACTTGAAAGACAAATGCTAGATGCCTCGGCATGAGGTGCTTTGGTTGACAAAACCCCAGTTGTTGCCAAGATCCTAACGGCCAATCAAGCCTTGAATGCACAATAATATGAGGGAGTTGGACAAAGAGACACCCCACGGGAAACCTAAGTGAATGAGGTAAGTACAATTTCTGAACTTCAATCCCAAATGGCTAATCTCATTGTTCTTTTGTCACAGTTTGTTAAAGGATCAAAAGTGCAAAGAACAAATACCTATGGCGTGTGCTTTATACAAGGGCACCCCTCTGAACAATGTCCCTCAATTGATAAAGAATGGGGGATGGGAAAGTGCCAATGCCATTGGGTATCAAGGCCAAAATCAGCCCAAATATGATCCATAAGCCAACACTTACAATCTGGGATGGAGAGAACACCCAAACACAAAATGGAGAGAGCCTCAACAAACTCAACAACAAGGAGGATTTCGACCACCACCACCCCCTGGGATGTTTCCAAGGCCATATGCACCAACACAACCCCAATCACATTCGGGCCAACCAAATTCAGGTATGTCTTTGGATAATGATAAAGTTATTCAATTACTCACCACTTTGACGTAGGGAATGCAAAATTAAGCCAAAAAGGTGGATGAATTGGAAAAGCAAATGGTGCAAATGGCGGAATTCATGAGCCAATTCAGAGAGTAAGGAAAACTACCTAGTTCAACCATTGTGAATCCAAATGGAGGATTTGAAACCGCCAATGCTATCACTTTGAGAAGTGGCAAGGAAGTTGGAACCGACTCACAACTATCCAAATCAAGCCAAACGGAGGATGAAAAGCTGCTGCACAAAGAAGAGGAACAAGACAAGGCCACGGCAAGGGTGGAGCAACCCTTACCGCAGCCCCCTAAGCACCTTATACTATCCAATTCAACTAAGGTAGGTACAAATTCAATTGTTTCTAACATTATTCCACCCAATGTGCCTTTCCCTCATAGATTTATGCAATTTAGGAATGAAGATGATGAAAAAGACATTTTGGAAACGCTAAGGAAGGTGTACGTCAATATCCCGTTTTTGATGCTATAAAGCAAATCTCAAAGTACGCTAAGTTTTTGAAGAGACTTTGTACAACAAGGAAACGGATTCGAGAGAAAGAGATCGTACATGTAAGTGACAATGTCTCTGCAATGTTGCAAAGAAAGCTGCCACCTAAATGCAAAGATCCAGGTAGTTTCACTATCCTTTGTGTAATTGGTAATACAAGGTTTGAATATGCTATGCTAGATTTAGGTGCATCAATTAATGTCATGCCATATTCTGTTTATGTATCTATGAATCTAGGAGAGCTTAAAAATGATGGTGTTATTATTTAATTAGCCGATCGATCTAATGCATACCCGAAAGGAGTTCTGGAAGATGTTTTGGTGTAGGTAGACCACTTGATTTTTCCTGCAGATTTCTATATGCTTGACATGGAGGTCTCAGCCAATTCTCCACCATCGCCAATCTTACTTAGATGACCTTTCATGAAAACAACCCACACTAAGATTGACGTGGCCAATAGAGCCTTAACTATGGAGTTTAGTGGCGATATGATTAACTTTAAAGTTTCTAAATCTATTGAGAATCTTAATGATGTTCGTTCTTGTTTTGCCATTGATGTAATTAAAAATATAGGGCAGGAACATTCATCACCAATTAAGAATGATGCATTTCGGACCACCAACGAAGAAGTAATTGGAATAGAGCACAAGGAACACGCCACTGCCTCATAACACCCAATTTGGCCGAAAGCACCCCTAGTGATTTTGTTGCCAATGTTGCTACTTTTGAGTCTTCATCGCAATATATTGGTGAGCCACCTATTCCCATTCCAATTCCCATTTCAACTAATAGGTTGTTACCTTCTTTAGTGTAGGTTCCCAATCGAATCCAAGGTGGTGAAAGAGTTCACGTTGACTTAAGGAAGCTCAACGCCACAATCAGGAAAGATCACTATCCCCTTCCATTCGTTGAGCCTTATTATGAGTATTTTGAGGAGCATGTAGTAAAAGATTGAAGGAAAATTTGTGAAAAACATGTTCATTTAAGCAACATCAATAGCATGCAATTAACAATTAAAGGCGGAATCATGCTTGTATGCACTTAAAACAAAACATTTACCCATGAAATTCAAAGCCTAGTAGATAGGTGAATCAAGACTCAACTCAAAACAAAGTGAGTTGAGAAATCAATACCTTTGTAGATTCCTCTTTGCATAAGCAAAGGCTAATCACCCAAAGAGAGGGCCTTCATTCCTTGCATCTTGGATCCATGGATTTGGATGGATGAAAAGGTTTCTCCAAGTTCCCAAAATTGAGAACCTCTAAGTCTCCACACCAAGGTATATTGAAGAAGAAATGAGTGACCTAGAGGAAGTAAGATTGCTAGATTTTCCCCTCTAGATTGGCCAAAATTTTAGAGAGAAAGGAGAGCTTGTGTTCTCATCCTTTCCCCCAAAAATAACCCTTAGTAAATTTTAGGCTATAAAGTCCTTTATATAGTCCCTTCAAATAAGTGACCTAATGGACCAAAAGCCCTATTCTTTTACACATGGCTAGCCTATAGGTTTATTGGGCTTTCAAGCCCTTTGTTTTATTCAAGTTGTCATACAACTTGAGTTAATGGGCTTGACATTCAAATCCCATTGGGCCTTGCGGCCCAAAACTAACCCGAGGTCTTTAACGAACTTATTCGTTTGATTAATTAACATATTAATTAATCCTAGCCTTAGATAAATAATTAAACCATTTAATTATTCTTACTCATCTCCGTTGAATCTTCAAACTCTACCTTACACGGTGTACGATCCATTAGGTTCCTTTTAGCGAGGCAGTAGGCGATTCAAACTCTTTCAAATCGATTGTGAATTGAAACTTACTTTCAATTCTCCCGTTAGTGATAATACACTTTTAGGGCTTCCACAAACCATGAGTGACACCTAGCAGCATATCATGGTTACCCAAGCTAATCAGAAGAGGTGGAGAACCTATTCAGTTTAGGATTACAAATGCAATACGGTCTTTCTCTAATACAATACTCTTGACCACATTGTTTGGTTTGATAGTTTATTCATGTCTACTATCCAATGTGAATCTTGTGCTTATATGATTACCTTGAATGTGATCTGGAACGCATTCCAACATTTCATTCATACTCTGGCCAGAGATTCCAAATCATATCATAGAGTATTCTCCCTCAAACAGTTTGAAGGTTAGAGATCCCTTGTTGCGCATTCACTTGCCTCCATGGCTAAGTGGCTTAACCCCGACGATGCCGTGGACACCCTGATAGAGTGACTTTGACATAATCAAAGATTAAGGACCTAACCACAAGACAACTGTGATGCCTCAGGTCAAAAGACTAATTTGCATTATCCCAACCATGAGTTCTCATGTGACATGAATATGAGAACTCTTCGTTGATCGTGTTCAGTGAACTCATTCTCTATTGAGCACCTACGTACTTGTCTTGATGTCACACACACCAATGACTCGAGACTAGTCACTCTCCCTGAGAGAAGACATAGCACGTACTGATCTTAACGGACTGTTAATGCCCAATTGACAATCCTATGATCAGGAACGTTTAGGATGTGTCAACGAAAGAATGGTCTCATGAATCTAACTTCTTTAGATCGCATTCTTCCAATCACATATTCCTTGGACTTATCGTTTAAGCATATAACATTTATATTAGACGGCTTAAACAATAATCTTTGCCCTTTACATTTAAACTACATTAGTTTGAAATGAACTACATTAGTTTGAAATGTCCGTAAAGTATCATCATATGATTGGTTTTAGGGCACATTTCCAACAAAGATGTACCCCTCCATGCTGTGGACCTTAATAGAGCTTAAAATGAGGTATTGTCCGGTTTGAAGACGTTAAAGCAAGCGCTTCTTAGGAGGCAACCCATGCGTTCAAATAAAGAAGACCTAGGAATCCCCAGCTCTAAAACCATATTTGCATTCTTTAACCCTACTCTTTATTGCTTTTACTTTGCCATAATTGTCATGTTTGTAAGTTGTGTTGTTTGATTATTTGCGTATAAGTCCATGTTTGAACATTGAGGACAATGTTTGGTTTAAGTGTTGGGGGGGCGGGTAAACAAAGTGTTTTTCATGACTTATTTTGTCAGATTTTATCAGCTATCACTTTTAAAGTTGTTACTCACTATTTTTAAGTGTTTTTATTGTCTTTTGAAGTGTTTTAATGTGTCCTATAACAGAAAATCCGAAAATATTGAAAAAAATTCGAAAAAGTTTTGAAAAACCCAAAAAGAGTCGTTTTTGTTTGTTTGTTTGTTTGTTTGTTTATGTCCTAGGGTACCTTCCAACACAATGATGAGGATTTGGTTTTTAATTGCATGACTGTTAAAGAAAGTTACAAACATGGATGGAAGTTTGATATGCTCTTTAGTTTATGCTTATTTGTAGTTATCATTTACGAATTCACATGTAATCACAAAGAAAAAATCAGTTTTTGTAACATGCTTGAAGGAAGAAACTCAAACTAACGTTACAACCCTGAGAGACTTGAGCCTAAATTTTGTTTGGAGAGTTATTAATTTGTGATGTTTTTGTTTTCTAAAGTCGTTGCATGATCTTATTATTTCTTTGTTTGGTTACTACTTAGAATGCGTTTTCATCATTATAGATCCAAATACTAGAACTCATGCCCATTTCATTCAAAACATAAAATTGAGTGCATAACAAATAACAAAATGAAGTTGTTTAGTTTAAACCAGAGCCAAAAAGCCTTACCCTTGCATATGTATTGTAGGTTTAACCCCTTTGAGCCCTAGTTAGCCTAATTTTCTTTGTTAGCGACATTATCCTTACCTAGCCTAGAATAGGACTATCCATACCCTTATTCTTAAAGGATAGTGGAGGTGGAGCATGACTTAGAGAGAATTCCTTTTGATCTACAATTTGCAGAAAAACAAGTGTGGGGGAAGGTTTTTTGTTGGAAACCTATGAGGATGTACATTTAGTGTGCCAAAGAAAGAAAGAATAGGGCACAGGAAAAAAAAAACGTGAAAAAGAAAGAAAAAAGAAGAAAAAGTTGAGAAAAGAAAGAAAAAGAGCTGATAAATAAGTGAGATTGAACTCACAAGTATTGGTTGTTGAAGAAAGCGTCCAAAAGTTTGAATATGGCCTAAGTGTTGTGTGAATCTCCCATGGGTGTTTAAAGTTGATTTCTGATTGAATTATAAGAGTTTATTTCATTACTTTGCTTACTATTGCTTTAAGAACTTTTGTTTATCTTACCTTTCTTTGTTAGGCAATACCTTAGCCCCACTACAACCCTTAGACTTCTATCTTGATTGTTATGTGTCTCAATATGTGGAGTTTAAAATTGGTATGAGCATATGGTATCCCTGGTTCTCACGTCTAAGTAGTGACATTCCATTCATGAGATCATATACATGTTAATAATTCCAGAAAGTGCCTTCTTTGATTATACATATGTGAGTGCTAGTCCAACGGATTTTTCCAACTGATTTGCAAGAAAACGTCTTGGGTCACCACCGCCTAGCGCCTAGGCTGTTTTTTAGAACATTGCTTTTCAGTTTCGTAGTTTCCGAAAAGCTGAATATGCAGCTTATGGATGTGGTAACCATGTATCTTTATGGGGATCTAGATATGGAAATCTACATGAGAGTTCTAGACAAACTTCCATTGACTAGTTCGAATAGTTCTAGACCACAGAACACCCACTCGATTCAATTGAAGAGATCATTTTCCAAATTGAAACAATCTAGGTGGATGTGGTATAACCATCTGAGTGAATATTTGACAAGTCATGGTTATGTGAACAATGATCTATGCTCATGCGTGTTCATCAAGAAGTCACATTTTGGATTTGCAATCATTGCAATATATGTCGGCAACATGAACCTCATCGAAACTCCCGCAAAGCTTGAGGAAATTATCGTTCACTTAAAATCGAAATTTGAGATGAAGGATCTTAGGAAACCTCAATATTGTCTCATCTTGGAGATCGAGCACTGTTCGGATGGAATCTTAGTACATCAATCGAACTACACCCAGAATATGTTGTGACATTTTAATGAGGATAAAGTGAAGCCTTCGAGTACTCCTATGGTCGTTCAGACTCTAGATGCTAAACAACATCCGTTTTGTCCCAAGGTTGATGAGGAAGAGATTTTGGAGCCTGAAGTTCCATACCTAAGTGCAATTGGTACTTTATTATACTTGGCTCAATGCACTAGACTTGACATCTCTTTCGTTGTTAATCTTTTGGCAAGATATAGCAATGCGCCTATACGCATACACTAGAATGGTGTTAAAGACATTTTCCACTACCTCACATGCATGTCGAAAAAAACCCACTCCCAAGAAAAAGAAAACAAACCCACCCCAAAATTTTCCCACCCCTGCTGCTTGCAACAAATAATCCTACCCTTTTTTTAAAGAGAAGATTTTTTCCAACCCCCATTTTTTTTTAAAGTTTTTTCCACCCCGCTTAAAACCATTTTGTCCCCCTTTTTATTTTGAAAATGAAAATATTTGGTTTTGTTTCAAAATAATTTAATTTTAAAAAAATAAAAATAAAATAATAAAAAAAAGCACCCATGGTGGCAAAGACTACAGAACGAGACCGCCACCGTCAACGGCACCATGGGCGGGAATGTCCCAAACCCAACACATCATATATACCAAGGTAACACGTGATGATGTGCGGGAATGTCATCCCTAGAACGATGGATGCAGACTGCTTGAAATGCATGGAAGGCTTGACAAGCAGGGAGCACCACCCCCCTATATAGCATATTATGCTGTTATGGCACTGCCAGGAGGAGACATCAACTTTCGCGAGGAGTCATATTGGGCCATGAAAAAAACAATACTTGGAATTTGAACGAGATTTTTTATTTGGGCTTGTTCTACATCCACAATTCCTCGAGATGAGCCGCCTTCCCCCTTGGTCCTCAAGTTGATTCTCACCTTATTAGTTATGCAGATGCTGGTTAGTTGTCGAACCCACATAAGGCGCGTTCTCGAATGGTTTATGTCTTTACCATTAGAGACACCACAATATCTTGCAGGTCTACTAAGAAAACGCTAGTTGCGACTCTTTTGAACGATGCTGAGATTCTCACCTTGTATGAAGCCTCGCATGAATACTTTTGGTTAAGAGCAATCATGGAACACATTCAAAGCATTAGTGGTCTTAGTACCACCGTTGACCTTCTTACAACGATCTTTGAAGACACTCTAGCATGAATCGAGCAATTAAAGAAGGGATACATCAAGGGAGACAACACCAAACACATTGTGCAGAAGTTCTTTTATTCTCACCAACAACAACAACATCAAAACATCGAAGTCAAGCAAATCCGTTCCTAGGACAGCTCGGCCGATCTCTTCACCAAATCATTGCCCAAGTTTACTTTCCAAAAGCTCGTCCAAGGAATCGGTATGCGTGAACTATCTGAGTTGAATTGCTTGTAGTTCTCTTGTTTAGAAGTTATATCTAACTTAAGGGGAGTATCCCGAAGTAAACTCACTTGATCTTAATGTACTCTTTTTCATTTGATTAGGAGCATCTTTCCCACTGGATTTTTGCTACCTAACAAGGTTTTAATGAGGCACCCATCCTGGGATGATCATACTCCATTGAGGTTCATTACTTTCATCATATATGACGTTTGTTTTAGCCACTATGCATACTTCTCACTTTTCTCCTTAGTTTATGGGTTTGACCTACCTTAGGTTTTACCATATCGAAGTTTTGTGAGTTTTACTACCAATGCATACTTTCTTTAATTTGACACTTGCATTCGTCCATTGTGCCAATGACTTCATCAACTGATCTACTTCATCTGTTGAAGACCTGATGCAATGTTTTGTATGAGTATTTACACACTCAAGGGGGAGTGTTGTAGTCCTATTAGATTAGGAATGTGATTGTGTAAATCCTAAGGTATTTGGGATATCTTTAAAGGATTCTCTAGGGTTATATATTAATTATACTATTAGAATTGTAATCCTATTAGGGTAATGAATTAACCTTCCCTACTACTATAAATAAAGGCACAATGAGGTTGATATAACACACCTCACAAATACATATCTCTCTCTTTTCTCCCTGTGCCGTTGATAGGAGCATATTTATGTGACTTTGTTATCTTATTTCTTTGCATTTACTTAGTTAATTTCCATTTATTTTTGTAATTTATGTTATTTTTGTATTATTGTAGGTCCAGTTGGTAAAGATGAAATTAAAGTTGAGGCTTGAAAGGCAAGGAATTACACAAGAAAGAGGAATCCTTGTTAGAGAGGAACATTATCTTATCCTATCTTATACAACATTATCTTATCTTATCTCTAGCTGCAAAGAAGAATCCTAATCACATTCCAACACTTTCTACCTGATTCTTAGAGTTCTAAAATAATTCAAAATGCCAAAACCTTTTCCTCCTTGGATTCAGCCGTTCCCCCTATATATATGAAATTCCTGCAGTGATTTAGGGTGTGCTATGCCTATCATTCATCCATTGTAGTTGTTGGAATTTTCAGAGTTCTTTCTATCTTTGTTTTAAGTTTCAATGTTTATTTTAGATTGCTTTTTAGTTATGATGAACATGTGTAACTAAGTTTCTTTTTTGTTAAAGGTGAATTTGAAGTCATGATCATATGTTTTATATAAATTGATTACATCTAGTTATTGTTTCATAAAACATGAATGCGATTTACTTATCTGCTTTATAAAGAACTTATTCTTGTATGTTTATTAAGGGTGCACACTTAGTTTGCATGCAGGGATTTGATTCTAGAATATAAGGGAATTTTACCTAATTATAATGAACTTATATTTGTAAGTAGTAAAAGTCACTAGTCATGATTGAGCTAAATAAATTCTTGGCAGGAGTATCATGCTTTCCATGGTTACAAATGCTATGTCAATGCTTACGATTTTCACAGAACATAATGATCTTTGAGATGTATCTCTATCATGCTTTTCATAGTTAGAGAACTTGAGAAGAAGAATTTGGTTGTGTCGCTGAATCCAATTCAATGAACTTAGAAAAATCTTAAGTTAATTAGTGTTGTTCACAATTAATTTGGGGCATTGTCATTCATGGTCTATAGGAAGAATAACTGGAAATCGATTTGTATGCATATGATTCATGTGTGGAGAAGAATCCTTTAGCTATCCTTTCATCCATATTTCATTCACAACTTAATTTACTTGTTGCCCTTTAATTTTGTTTTAGTTAACTTCGTCCAAAATCCCCCCAGTCATTGTTTTGTTGTTAGTTTAACTTAATTTTCAGTTTTATAAGTTTAATTTGTGTTGATTAGCATCCCTTCTAATCCCTGGAATAGAATGATTCCTACTTACTGGTACTATAATTGCATAATTTATAAGGTTTAATTTGTGTGTTAGTTTCTACCACATAAGCTGTCGGCCACCTCTCTCCCTGTCCTTAATATTGTTCAGTAAGTGTAAATTAGGCCTACAACATTTTTTTATTTGTTACAATTCGTAATTTACATCTCTTAGTTAAGGAATTGCATTACAACGAAGATTTGCCTAGGAAGAAAGAAAGCACCAAATCCAACCGCTTACTTCTTGGTCCTGCTGGTCAAGGGCCAAGGCTTAGGCAATCGCCTCCAATGCAGTGGTAGTAATCTAATTTCAATCAAATCAAATTAAATCAGATGGCGGGGAGGGGAGGGGAGGGGAGGGTTTGAACCCGATACCTAGTAGGTTGACGAGGAACGTCCTAACTACCAGGTTAGGATTTGTTTCGTCTATGACTCATGTTTTGTTTTTGGTATAGGCAGGCAAAGGCAATAGCATCAAGGCTCTCAACCGCACCCATTCTTCTCGGGTCTCCACCGCAGTTGATGGCATTGCCCTTGTCACTGTCTTCACACTATGCAAATCTTCCACCGCCAATGGGCTCATCGAAGATCAATTCTCAAACTCGGTTACAGTTAGGAATGCTTCGTATACTAAAGTTGAGAGATCCATGGCCATCTTGACTGTCCTTTTTAACTTCATTCAGGTGTTGTAGTGTAGAATTCTGTTTAGCTTCCTCACTTTGGTTTGTGATATTATTGATACATTGCAGCTGGCAATATGCCCCGGAGCAATGTAGTCATTCTAACCGACTACGCATCTGATCTTTCACTACCCAGAAACAAGGTTACTGTGTATCCAATTCAAGGCGATTATTCGCGAGACAAGTTGATGCTTCAAAGAATCAGGTCTTACATCGTACGAGCACATTATATAAATAACGAGCAGACAAATCCTTTGCTCATCAGTAGCTATGTTTCTCACCGGCATTACCTAGTTTACTTCATTATTTTGTTTGAAATCGTCAATCCTGAAATTGCTTGAGGTTTACATCTTCACCGACGCAGATATAGCAGTTGTTGATGATCTAGGACACATATTTCGCGAATATCCGAATTTTCATCTGGCGTTGACATTCCATAACTACAAAGCACAACCTCTAAATTCAGGATTTATAGCAGTGAGGGACACTGCTGATGGAATTTTAAGGTGCGTTATCACATTATCTGCGTACTCAGAGTTAAGCATGTTGTTTAATACTAATAGTTACGTCATCTGTTTTGCGGTTATTGTTTACCAGAAAACAGAGATGAAATGTTTATTTGCGACCATTTTTTACATTTCACATACTGCAAACATTGCCTGGGTAGTGACATCACACCCATGGTTTGATGCAAAGAAGTTTACCCCAGCCCAAGCTTTCATAGAGGATATTGGTGGTGCTTCGGTGTTGTTTTTACCGTGTGCTGTCTGCAACTGAACACCACCAGAAGGCGCAGGTCAATTTCGCGGCATGCCCTTGGATGTTAAGGTATACTGCTACTATCCAACACACAAAACCTGTTAAAAAGGTGGTTGATTTCAGATGAGTTTCGTTGTTCTCCCTGCTATAAACTGAAACAAATATGATGCGGAAGTGTGCTTTTATTTTTATGTATTGTTCTTCTGAGTCTCTTGTGTGATATATTCTGGATATGGGTGATTCATTTCAAATCTGCTGTGCCTGGTATTAAAGAGTGCGAGAACAAACTATGATTTTCGACTAAATCAAACAGGTTTAGCTTAGCATATGAACTACATATCAGCAATTTGATCTGGGACCTGCTGATTTCGTTTGAAGAGAGAATGGATGCTGATTTCGTGGCATTGAAAACATGTAACTGGCATTCGGATTGCTTGTCATGATTATTTAAATGTCGGCATGATTATTTAAATGTAGCACCTGGTAGTTCAACAAAAAGTTCATATGAACTACATATTTCCGCCCTACTCTGGAATATGATTCTCGTACTGGATTCGATCTTTGAAATTTTTTACTTCTGCACCCCAATTTTATGGCAATACTGAATATGGATATAATGTACTTGAAACATATTGGAATCAATGTGAGAGAGAGCGGGGAATAAATCATCGGTTACACCCAAGAGTAGGTTTTGTGAAATTTATTCATAACACATCAACAAGGAACTTATTTTTCTATAAACTGTAACTAGGCATTGTCAATAACAGGACCATTTTGACAAAAACAATTGGAAAATTAAGAAAGAAATAATCGACATACGGTGTTAGTATCAAGAACTCTACAGTTAAGAGCATTTATCCTGCCGGGGCACCCCCTTTGTCCACTATTCTTGAAATGTCTTCAAACACAGTTTTAATGTCAGGTCTTTCGGATGCTGGATGAATACATCTTAGAGCTACCTGTAGCATACCATCAAGAACTCTTGGGGAGTTCTTTACACTCAGCCTTTCCAGAATCAGTCTGTCAAGGCATTCAAAACAACGGTTTTCTTCTGCCAACAGTCTCACCCAGTCTGTCAGATCAACCACACCCCGTATCCCAGAGACAATCTCCCCGGAACTCTTTCCAGTCAGGAGCTCCAACAAGATCACCCCAAATGCATAGACATCACTTTTCAACGATGGGCAGGGCTTACTTGAGCTAGCAAATTCAGGGGGGCGATAGCCAAGAGCACCTGCATTCAAGACTTGCTCAGTAGTCCCAGTGGGAGTCAAAATTCGGTGGAGACTATAATCTGTAAGGAGTGCATTCAGACTAGGAGTTTCTAATAAAATATTCGTGGATTTGAGGTTGCCATGGGGAATTGCCTTCTCATTATGCAGGAAGTTCAGACATCGGGCAACATCTACAGAAATCCTAAGCCGTTCCTCAAGTGACAGGGGAGAGAGTTTTGTTCGCTCTGCCTCTGTAGAGTCAGAAAGATTCAGCAACCAATGTCAGATTCAGGGATAAAAAGAGAAACAAATTCGAAAACGGACAAAATAATAAACAAACATCAGTGGCACTCCAGTTTTGCTTTCATTGAAGGGAACTAACCTAACAGTTTATAAACCAAAGTAAAATATCAAAGCGTAAAAGTCATCAATGTCAGCCAAATAAAATCTAAGTACGCTAAGATACACTCTTTTTTCTCTTGACAATTTTCAGTATGCAGTTTTGCTTTCGTTGAAGGGAACTCTAATCTAACAGTTTATAAACCTAAGTAAAATATCAAAGCGTAAAAGTCACCAATGTCAGCCAAATAAAATCTAGGTAGGCTAAGATCTAATCTTCTCTCTATGGACAATTTTCAGTGTTTTAGTACGTATGGATAGACCCGGTGGCGCATATTTAATATTTTCTAACAGATGGTACAAGTATATTTGAGATGCTTATTTGCAATCGTACAATAAAGCACAAAGAGCGGAATCTTACCATGGAGATGGAATGCCAACGATTGTGCATTGATATAAGTTGATATAATCAGTTTCTCATGTTCTTTAGGGCCCCAGTAATAACCCAGCAGAGAAACTAGATTCGGGTGCCTGATGTTTCCTAGTTTCTTCACTTCTCTTGCAAATTCTTTCCTTCCTTTTGCTATTCCCTCCCGTAGCCATTTGACAGCCAATACATGACCGGAGTCGAGCATTGCTTTATACATTGTCCCATGACAACTCCTTCCAATAGCTTCTGCTGGAGCACAGGAAAGTTCTTCTGCTGTGAAGGCCAAGGAGCCATCAAACAGATGCAAATCACCAGCCAATTTATCTGGAGAATAAGCTGTGAGCACAGCAGCACTCTCTGGTGGCTGTGGCTTTTTAAAGGGTGATGGATTCGACGATGATAAGAGAGACATAGGAGAAGATGTCCCTTCACCCCTTTCTTTTGATTCAGGATGACCCAAATTCTTAGGATTCTTTACAAGAGACGAAGTGTCACGGGCATCATGAGCAGACCCCATTTGGGTTGATGGTGAAAGCTTTGGAAGGAGATCACAAGAAGATTTTGAGCAGTCTATATTTTTGTCCGGTGCTGATCGATGACGATGAGAAAGGGCAGAACCTCCTTGCACAGCATCTTTCTTTCCAGAACTTGCTTTTGAACTGCCCTTTCTACATCTCTGCCAGTGGGACCTGTAATGGATCATAAGGCATAAAAGAACTAAAACAGCAGCTCCACCAACCAAACCTGCAATGAGGGAGATCCTAATAGCTGCTTTCATAAGGGGCCTGTGTTCCCTAAAAGTCATGTTTGGGACATCCTTCGGTGAAGATGCGGAACGAGGAAAAATCAGCAATGAGTTCCCTGGATAAAATGCGGAATCAGGGAACTGCCGCAAGTTTTCAGGTATGACGCCAGAAAGATGATTGAAAGAAACATTGAACTCTTTCAGGACATCTGGAAGGTCCTCAGGAATGCTACCTTCAAAGTTGTTATTAGATAGATCGAGATACATTAAGTTACGGAACTTACTGATCTCTGGGGGCAAATGACCGGCCAATGAGTTGTTTGACAGATCTATAGACACCAGGCTCAAATTTTGAGCCGAACCACTTGAAGAATCACTTGATATGTCCTGGATGGGTATTGACCCAGACAGATTGTTGCCCGATAAGTTAAGATCAGTCAATTTCGTTGAAGAAAAAAAGCTTGGAAGAAGTAAGCCTTGTAGGTGGTTGAGGCTAAGATCAATCACATTTAATTCTGGGTATGTTCCCAATACTGTCGGAAGAATGCCTTCTAATGAGTTCTTGGATATCTTAAATGAAGTTAGCCTAAAAAATTGAGACGTTTGATTAGGCAGACTTCCTGTCAATGAATTGGAACTTAGCTCGATAACTTCAATGTAATTTCCCCAACCTCGGATTCGGGACAAGTTACCTGTGAGCATATTATTACTCAGATCTATGACAGAACAATGCCCAACCATGGCAGGTAAGGAGCCTGACAGTTTGTTTGAAGAAATATTAAACTTCTTCAGAGTTGCAGAGGTGATGCTTCCTACCGGACCTGCCATGAAGGTAATCAGTGTGATCATGTAAGAAGGAAAGGGAGGGAAAAACAGTAAACAAATGCAATTAAAAATTCAAGATGATATAATCACTTTTAAAAACTGGCGACTTCAACCAACAAACATGAAATCACGCAAAAGAAGATTTCCTCGTACTGAAATAATGGAGCCTTTACCCTAAAGTTGCTTTCTAAAATTAATATGCTTCTCCACCCATGATTCCATCTACATCAACATAGTTTCATGCGAAGATGCTAATGCAACCATGACAACATAGCCGTCTGATTTCTCTTAGTGACAAGACGTTAAAGATTAATTTCCTAAAGCAATGGACTTTCTGATAAGTGTGAGAAAGTTTACTCAAGCTTATAGTGGAAGAATAAATAACTAAATCAAAGCCTTTCTTTCATTACATCGTAAGTGATTTTACTTGTTTATTTTCAATCTACAAGTATGAAAAAAGAAAGTCTAACGAAACTTTCAATTTGAAATACAAAAGGACAAATATGTATGTAAAATCTCTTAGCAACAGCTAACATGTGTAAAAAACTGTTGAAAACGCAATATACCTTCAAGTTCGTTATGACTAAGATCCAGTTCTGACAAGAGCATTGAGCTCTCTTGCAATAGAGCTTCCGGTAGAGAACCTGATAGCTGGTTGTTTCCAAGCCGAAGTACTCGTAGAGAGACAACAAAATTGAAGGAAGGTATAG
This sequence comes from Pyrus x bretschneideri, assembly GCF_019419815.1. Lineage (NCBI taxonomy): Eukaryota > Viridiplantae > Streptophyta > Magnoliopsida > Rosales > Rosaceae > Pyrus > Pyrus x bretschneideri. Next base: position 9,040 of record NW_025999588.1, on the reverse strand, counting down.
GACCCACTAACTGATTATAACTAGCATCAAACACCTCCAAACTATCAAAATATGGCATTCCATCGTGAGGAAAAAGCTCTCCAACCAAGGAATTGTGGCTAACGTTCAAATACTGAATAGAGGAAACAAAAGAGGAGTTACCAAGTCCCAAATCTAATGAACCAGATAACAGATTGCTGCTTACATCAAGATGGACCACGCTACCCATTTTGGATAGAAAATTCATAATGTCTCCAGTAAAGCCATTAGCTCGAAAATCAATAAACTTCAACTGTTCAAGTTTGCCAAAACTAGAGGGCAAAATGCCTTCAAATTGGTTCGAAGAAAGATTCAAAAGCACTAGACCCTTTAAGTTGACCAAATCGGAGGGTAATAGCCCATGAAACAAATTGCTTGAGAGATCCAAGTATTCAAGAGACTGAAATAAAGCAACCTTTGAGATGGTCCCTGTGAGCTGGTTGTTTGAAAGCGACAAGTTTTGAAGCATTGTAAGGCCAGTAATGGCTGAAAAACTGAAGTCACCAACCAAACCAACATCATTGATAGCAATTGAGATGACGCGACCATTACTACATGTTACCCCAAACCAATTTAAGGGGCATCCATCAGAGTCCAAGGAGTTAGAATCCCATGAAACAAGAAGTTTCCCCGAAGGGTCCTTGTGAATGCCTTTCCGGAGGTCTAAGAGTGCTCCCAAATCTGACTGTCCTCCTCCCGATGAAGTTACTGCTAGTACCAACAACAATAGCATCGAACTCAAACAGATTGTCTGCATTACTCCTTGAGCAGCCAGAATCCAGCAGCCAAACTTGAGGGAAAGAAAGAGTGATAACGTAATCGAGTTAGCAGGAAACAAAGGAAGATGTTACAAAACAAAGAACCCATCCTGCTAGTTAATTTGCTAGGAATGAATGAAATGAGAGTAAAGTAAATATTGAAAAATGAATGAATGAATGATTCCACAACCACAAAGGGTACCCATGGTCATGATGTATAATCAAAGAGTGAAGCCAATGCCATTGTTTGTTTGTCACAAATCCAAAACACATCAAGTCATCAATGTATGTTCAAAATACAACAAAACACAAAATTTGTACTCAACAGTCAATCAGTGACAGTCACATGAGAAATAAAAAAGCAAGAGAATAATGTAATACTTTTCCTTGGTAATGCCAACTCCAAGCACTTAGCAGGCAGCACTAAGTGAGAAGAAGAAGAAGAAGAAGAAGAAGAAGAAACAAACCAAAAAGGGAGAGTGAATGAAATGAAGCTCCAACTCCAGCTCCTTCCAAGCTTCGTCGTGAAATGGGAAATTCAGAATGGATCTGTGCTGCTGTCTAAATCATAAGCATTGGAAATTTGGAAGCAAAAGAGCGAAACCAGAAGCTGCACTCTCCATTCTCTCTCTCTCCAAGAACTCTTCTTCTTCATAGACATCTGTGAGAGTGAGAAAATTCAGAGGAATAAGAGCAAACTAGCAAGGGATGCCCGCGGGATTGAAAACCATAAGAAAACTTAGTATATAGTACTATTTATTTACTAAAGATAATACTTGATGTGTACAGACATACTATTTACACACGAAATATTTGGTAGATAGACCTATTTACATACAAAAGAAATAGAACCCAATACATCAGTTGTCAAAGGCATGTTTCTATGAAATGATATAAAATCTTCGCACTAGGGTGAACAACTCGAATTGGATTAAGCATTGTTTAATTTGAAGACCATAAACTCAGCAGGGTAAAACTACAAAACTTGTGTTTTCTTAAAACCACTATATTTTGTATTCCAAATTTCGTAGCAGCCAAACACTATATGAAGCTCCAACCAAAATGAACAAAGAAAATCCTAATAAGAACAACGAGGCTAAATTACAGAACTTGGGTGTTTCTTAAAACCCCAATCCCATGATATTTTAAATTCCAAAATTTTCTGGGCAGCCAAACACTATCAAACGAACATGATAAAGAAATTGCTAATAACAACAAATGGGAAAAATAACAGAACATGGGAATTTACATAAACCTACATACTAAAAAGACTCGATGTAGTTTCACAATTTGATTGGTTTATGCGTATTACATATGGAATCAATAAGTTTCCTTGTACATATTTGCCTCATTAATCTGCAAAAAGAATCAAACATGGGAAAGTTTACATGTCATTGTATAGACATCTAACATAATCACTTTTCTTGCTCCATGATTGAACTGAAGATTTTCTTTCTTTAACAACAAAGTGAAATCAAATATAACCTGAAAGTTAAACAATGTAATATGTTTTTAAGTCAACTGAATTGAAGTATGTGACACGATCAGTTAAGATGAATATTAACTTGGTTCTCAGATTAAACTGCTAGCAATAAGTTCTAACTTCTAAAACAAAATATACTATGTCTAATATTAGACAAATAAAAGCAAACACCTCAGATATAGTGGCAAAGGAAAATGGAGTTCACCTTAAACCCAACCCAAGAACCTCTCGACACACCAAGAACCCCATATCCGAAGCGAAAGACAGATTTGGCACTCTTGACATATAGAAAGAATGTTTTATGTCTATTATAAAATTTAACCAAAAACAAACACAAATGCCATGACAATTGGCATTTTATAGTAAAGGATATTTAAGTTAGCCCTATTTTGAGCAAAGATGGTTGAATTGCACTCATCAAACTTTGTATTTTCAGACTTGGGTAGCTGTTCTGATACCGAGGTAGTTTATTGGCCTTGCTAATAAGTTGTATGTTATATTGGTTTTTCCCTTTTTTTGCCAAGCTTTGTATTTTCAGTGTTTCAAATATAAAAAAAAAAAAATATTACACAGTTTTCCAATATCATTAAAACGCGTCTCACACTATTTTATGTGCTAATATACCAATGTACACGTGTAGTGGATTAATGACAAAGAGTCAAAGACATTTAACGTGTGTGTGTCTCATAAAAATTTCATTTACCTAGGAATGATGTTTCTTTGGCCCCCAATCATATATGAAAGACATTCTAATCAAAATTATCCCAGAAACCCTCCTGAATATGCATTTGGTTCGGTGCTAAAATTATACCAAAAGTAAATAAACAGCATTTTACAGGTTATCAACTTAATCATCCAAATCAAAGCAAAAGTAACTAACTGGAGATGTGAACATGCATTTGTGGGCACATGACTGTGACCCCAGCTACCCACAAAGGAAGCAATAAATTTTTCAACATTGAAGGTGAGATGTTAGACATTAAATGAGTGTACTTTTATCTCTTTTTCTGGAGTCTAAAGTTATACCAAAACTAAATATATAGCATTTTCCAGGATTTCAACATAATCATCCAAAAAGAACCAAAGCAAAGGTAATTAACTGGAGATGTGGACGGGAAAATGCTAAAAGCAACCTAAAATCAACATTATGCATATATATAAAACAAAAGTTATACCACATCTTTCAATTGCTATTGAGGCCTCCTCCATTGTGTACCCCATATTGACGAAGGCCCATATCTTCTCTTTCTCCGATGTAGAATTTATGTTTTCCTGCAAAATAGGTAATGAAATTTCTATGAGATACACACATCTGTGAAATGTCCTTGACTCTTCGTCACGAATCCACTATCCTGTGTACCTTGGCATAATAGCACATAAAATAGTGTGAGATGCGTTTTAATGATATTGGAAAACTATGTAATATTTTTGTTGTTTGAAGGATTGGGGAAACAGAGAAAATACAAAGCTTGGCGAAAAAGGAAAAACCTATATAACATACAACTTATTAGCAAGACCAGAGTTGGATGCTGGGATATATAACAGAGTTGGATATCCACTTTGACCCACTCTTTCTGCAAACAAAAACCAGAGTTGGATGTTGGGATACATATAGCAAGTAAAAACTAGAGCAGCAAAGATGTCAGCTTTACCCGAAACGAATTATAATTCAAAACCATGAACTAGGTTAAATGCCACAAATCTACCAAAAAGGAAATTCCAATTTCGCTCTGTTCAGTTTAAAATCAGATGGTATTTGTTGACTATGGCAACAATGAATAACCACAACAATCCACGATTCTCACGCGAAAATCCACACCCATCCAACAGTCTACTACTTCGATGTTGAATGTGGGATAGCAGCAATGAGGGCTTTGAAGGCTACCCCTCTGCCTCTTTCCTTCTGTCTCTTTCCCTCTGTCAAATTTTTGACCACATGGACAACGAATTACAACTTCTACTGTAAACAACACCACAGCTAAACCCTAAACATGGCGCATTTTTCCAAATCCCACCACTCATTAATACAGACAAGCCCATTTGCACATAAACAATTAGAACTAAGTGGAAAAAGAAAGGAAAAAAAAAAAAAGAGAGAGAGAGAGCAAAGAAAAGGCTTATATAAACTATCTTATGACTAAATGCAGTCTTAAGAAGAAGACGAAGAAGAAACAAACCGAAAAGGGAGAGTGAACGAAATGAAGCTCCTTCCAAGCTTCGCCGTGAAATGGGAAACTCAGAATGGATCTGTGCTGCTGCCTAAATCATAAGCATTGGAAATTTGGAAGCAAAAGAGCAAAACCAGAAGCTGCACTCTCCCTTCTCTCTCCAGGAAACTCTTCTTCTCCATAGTCAAAGGAGTAGGAGGAAATTATTTGCCAGAGAGCGGAGTAGGTGGACTCACTCACTCGATGCTATCCTTGTTATTATTATGACTTCAAAATCTTCTACGCCCAATTTTACCCAAGGCCTCTCTGTGACTTAATCAGATTTTGACACGTGTCCACGACCAACTTCAATTCTGGCCGCCTTTACCTATCAGAGTAAACATACAACACAAAATAAAATCAAATAGAAAAAAAAGAAGGAAGATCATGCCACAGAAGAGGAACCGCCTACAACTCATCTCCTCAATCGAGGAACTCCGCCCCATAATCCAATCTCCGAAGTTCTACAGAACAGCCTTCAGCTGGCCCGAAAAGTCCTCGCGACGCCGCGCTGGAACTTGTACGAGACCATACAATTCACGGAAAATATGGAGTCGTTTGAGAAGACGGTGTCCAGATTTCTTCAAGACCAGTTGCAAGCTGTAGGCCCACATCTTGGCTAACGTCCACCACATGAAGGCGGAGGCGGCTTAACGGTTCGACCGGCTTGATTGGTCGAGCCGGATGCTGAAATAGCGGCTTGGCGCCTTAAATATTGGAAATTGCGGCGGTGGGTGGATGAAAGAGGCTGTGAGGAGGAGGCGCATCAACGACATCAGGGGAGAGGGAGGGAGAAAGAGAGAGAGAGAGAGTTCTGTGTAATTCTTCGTTGGTTTTTTTTTTTTTCATTTTGTATTTTGTATTTTTTAGAGTTAAAACGGCGGTTAGAATTAAGTTAGTTGTGGACACATGTCAAAATCTGATTAAGTCACAAATTATTGGGAAATTTAAAAAAATAACTAACATCTAGATCCAATATATAATTATAATCATCTTTTAAGGTTTATCATAATTATAGTCCAAACTTGATATAAAAATACTAATATATCCTTCATTACTAAAAACCTTCAGAAAATGAAAAAAACTTGATCATCATTGTCGACATCCCGCCCTCTCTCACATACTTATCCCTTATGGAACTTGAACCCTAAATTCCTCGGCCAATTTACGGTTGAATTGAATTGCACTGCAGATTAGACTGATAGCACAAATTCGAAACAAATCAAACAGAACCCTAGAAAATCAAACCAAACCCAAATTCGTCAACATCATTCAAAAGTTTTCTTTTCTAGGGCGACTTTGTTACAGGACATAGATTCAGGATATGGTTTCATATCCTTCCGTTCTTCCTCCTGCCCCAGCTGCAACAGGTTTTGTAATCACTACAGACAAATATGAATTATGCACTGATCCCATTGTCTCCATTTATTCCTGCATTCCTATCATTCTCCCCTGTACCTGCCTATATATTAACACCTAACCCCTCCCTCCCCATAAACCCCTCATCTCTCTCTCTCTCTCTCTCTCTCTCTCTCTCTCTCTCTTCATTGTAAATTTTAATATGGCATGGGTGACTCAGAGAATGATGTTATGGACATGGTTTCTAACAAAATTGAGAGGTGCCACTGGAGTTGTTTTGTACATGATGGGTATGGGAGGAGGTGTTTTGTACATGATGGGTATGGGAGCATCGCGTGGTAATAGCGTTGCAAAAGCTTTTGGAGGCACATTATATTTTTAACGTCACATTGTAGAAAGGGCATGATTGCATTAACAATATATTAGTACCTTCACATCAAATTTTGGTTATAATTACAATAAATTTAAAATGATGGCTATTATTCTACATAGATCTGAATTCTATTTATTTTTCCAAATTTTTGAATAATGTAGATGCAGAGGCGAGGAAACCCAGACAGAGACAAGATCAAGAGACGGAAAGCTTCTTCACTTTTTTAAGTTACAGAGTTGCAGCTAACAATGTGGAGTTGGGCCTCCATCTCACTCTGGATCATGCCCTTTTTAACGTTTTTCTTTTTTTTTTTTTTACTTTTTGAAGTTAAAAAATGTGGGTGATTTTGTTTTAAATAAATAAAATATTACATTATTAATATATATTAGCATTTGCCTACACACTCTATATGTATGAACACATTTTTTTAGAAAATGAGAAGGAGAGAGGAAGAGAGAGAACGTGGGGGGGAGTAAGAGGTTTTTTTTTTTCTTTTCTTATATATATATATATATATATATATTGGAGGTATTTTAACATCACATGTAGGTGAGTCTTCAATAAAAAACAGTAAAATTTAGACAGGGCTGGCACCAAACTTGTTGGAACCACCTACGAGTTGAAACCACCTATTGTGGTCCGTATGACAGGGCTGACACCAAACTTGGATCCAAAGTGAGCGTGCGGTACAGGAGGCGAACATCACGTGAAAGAATGTGCCCTGGCCTTAGGTGGGAGCACTAACACCAGGGTGCAGTAATAATGAGCTCTAAATGTATTTAAGCATAACAATATGCCATGCAACCAATACCATCACAATATACTCACTTGAAGCTTACCTGAGCCTCTGCAACATCAAACGATATAATTTATGATTTATAATAATGCAATACTTAAAACGCAACTCATTTTCGACATGGCATTTAAAGCATAGTTCATATAAAAATGTTTCTGGAAACCATAAAGCGCACACACACACACACACATACTATAAAAAGGAAGAAACCCACTCACCTGGAGTCCGCGCAACAACTCCCTAGCACAAACATCGACACAAATGATTGGCGCGTAGAACAAACATCAAACCACATCTCAGAATCTTTATCAATAGAACTCATAACTTACATAAAACACATCCCCAAGGACATTCTAGAATGATTTGAGACTCATTGACCAAAAGTTAATCATCGGTCAAAGATCGACGGTAGGGTATACAACCCTATGTAACTCGATCTGGAAGATCCGCACCTGGGATTTTGGATTCGTAACTTCCAAATATCCACATTATGCTTCTAAAACATCATAGTAAAGTTTCATTACGATCCAACGGTTGGATCTCCACCAATTGCTAAAACCAAGTGGCGGGCGATGTTTTATTTTACAAACCTACAAATCTAATTCGGAAAGACTCATACATTAGATTCCTGATCCGTAAATTCCTATGGTCCTTAAATATTACATACTATAATATATTAAAGTTTGGTGACAATCCAACAGTCAAATCGTCGATTACTATTCTAATCAAGTGGCGGACCTTAATGGAACTAGGTTCAAATGACAGAAATTCATCGATTGGACTTCACAAATGGAATCAGGGTTTTAAAATTTAGCCTAGGAAGGTCAGGGGACCTCTTGGCCCATACGCCGTTGCAGGTGGCGGTTGGCCAACCCGACTCGCCGGAAAAATCAACTATTTCCAAAAATTACCAAATTCTATAGACAAATAGATCTCAATAAGAGGAATAATTTTCATACCTGTGGCCAAGTCCAATTTGTCCAAGAAACACTTGAAATCAACCTCGATACGCCAGAAACCCTTGAAATGGGTGTTCTTGACTCGACTTCAAACAAGCTCCAATGCCTCAACCATTGCTTGGGCTCTATTCTTGGGGTTGAGGGGAGTCTATTAGTGGTGGTGGTTGATGGGATTAGCTTCAAATTTTGGTGATTCGAACCCAAAACCACCACACCATACCATGCTGGTTCTCCCAATTTCAAGGCCAAATCCCTTAATTTTTGGGGTGTAATAGGAAGGGGGAAGGTCATGAAGAGTTTTCCAAGTGGTGGTTTGATGAAATACGCTGAAAAAATGGATAATTCACCATCAAAAAATTGGTCAGGTCACTGGTTAAGGGTATGGTCCAATTCTCTCTTTCTTTTCTCCCTCATTTCCCCTCCTTTCCTTTCCTCCTAATTGGCCGGTTCCCTCCCTCATTTCTCTCCTTTCTCTCCTTTCTCTTCTCTCATTCTCATCCCAGCCGTCCATTTCTTCTTTCCCTTTTCTTTTCCTTTCATCCCAGCCATAAACGTGGCATTTCACATGGCTTCAGATTTTCTGGAGCCTTCTAAAGAAGGTTAAAATTACCAAAATATCCCTAACTTTAAACGTTAATATCTCCTTTGTTATAACTCCAAATTACATTCCGGTTGCACCCACGCGTTCGTAACGATGAATACTATGAGGATACATCAAGAAAATAGATCTTGCATGACACATCAAGGTGGTCAAACAAAATCAATGCATTTTCCTTGAAGGGCATTTTCGTACATTCACTTATTAAAATTATAAAAAAAAAAACCGTAAAATTGGAAACAGGTCATTACACAACTCATACAAATAAAAGGGTTTAATATGTTTTGGGGATAATTGGGAGTATGACGCTCTGGTGATTGGGGTGTTGTATCCATAGGGTCCTCGTGGTCGAGCTTTCAGGGAATGACAAGGGAGGTCTGTTTAGCTCGTTAGAGTTAAGATGGTTAATTTAGGTCTCCACATCATAAATAAAAATTATAGCCACTTAGTACTATGGTGTGGTAGTATTCTTCTTCACTTGAAAGTGTA